>NC_053389.1:682029525-682329525 GCF_905171765.1 Bufo bufo | reverse complement strand
ATATAGCGTCCCTGGCCGTGCTTACTGGTCCACGTATCTGTGGTTAGGTGGACCTTGCCACAGATGGCGTTGCGCAGTGCACACGGTTGTGCAGGGAAGGCACGGCTCTCTTGGAGAAGTAGTGCCGGCTGGGAACAACATACTGTGGGACAGCAAGCGACATGAGCTGTTTGAAGCTGTCTGTGTCCACCAGCCTAAATGACAGCATTTCATAGGCCAGTAGTTTAGAAATGCTGGCATTCAGGGCCAGGGATCGAGGGTGGCTAGGTGGGAATTTACGCTTTCTCTCAAATGTTTGTGAGATGGAGAGCTGAACGCTGCCGTGTGACATGGTTGAGATGCTTGGTGACGCAGGTGGTGGTGTTGGTGGTACATCCCATGTTTGCTGGGCGGCAGGTGCCAACGTTCCTCCAGAGGCGGAGGAAGAGGCCAAGGCGGCGGCGGCAGCAGCAGAAGAGGTAGCAGGAGGAGCCTGAGTGACTTCCTTGTTTTTAAGGTGTTTACTCCACTGCAGTTCATGCTTTGCATGCAGGTGCCTGGTCATGCAGGTTGTGCTAAGGTTCAGAACGTTAATGCCTCGCTTCAGGCTCTGATGGCACAGCGTGCAAACCACTCTGGTCTTGTCGTCAGCACATTGTTTGAAGAAGTGCCATGCCAGGGAACTCCTTGAAGCTGCCTTTGGGGTGCTCGGTCCCAGATGGCGGCGGTCAGTAGCAGGCGGAGTCTCTTGGCGGTGGGTGTTCTGCTTTTGCCCACTGCTCCCTCTTTGTCTTTTGCTACGCTGTTGGCTCGGTCTCACCACTGCCTCTTCCTCCGAACTGTGAAAGTCAGTGGCACGACCTTCCTTCCATGTGGGGTCTAGGACCTCATCGTCCCCTGAATCGTCTTCCACCCAGTCTAGATCCCTGACCTCCTGTTCAGTCTGCACACTGCAGAAAGACGCAGCAGTTGGCACCTGTGTTTCGTCATCATCAGAGACGTGCTGAGGTGGTATTCCCATGTCCTCATCATCAGGAAACATAAGTGGTTGTGCGTTAGTGCATTCTATCTCTTCCACCCCTGGGGAAGGGCTAGGTGGATCCCCCTGGGAAACCCCAGCCAGCAGAGTCTTCAAACAGCATAAGAGACTGCTGCATAACTTGAGGCTCAGACAGTTTCCCTGATATGCATGGGGGTGATGTGACAGACTGATGGGCTTGGTTTTCATGCGCCATCTGTGCACTTTCTGCAGAAGACTGGGTGGGAGATAATGTGAACGTGCTGGATGCACTCTCGGCCACCCAATTGACTAATGCCTGTACCTGCTCAGGCCTTACCATCCTTAGAACGGCATTGGGCCCCACCAAATATCCCTGTAAATTCTGGCGGCTACTGGGACCTGAGGTAGTTGGTACACTAGGACGTGTGGCTGTGGCAGAACGGCCACTTCCTCTCCCAGCACCAGAGGGTCCACTAACACCACCACGTCCATGTCCACGTCCCTTACTAGATGTTTTCCTCATTGTTACCGTTCACCACAATAAGAAAAATATTATTCGGGCCAATGTATTGAATTCAAAATCAGGCCTTTTTTACAGACACCTAACACTATCTGGCTATCTATTTAGGTACCGTATTACACTAATACAGGCACACCAGTAATGACAGATTTAGCTGAATACAAATTTGAGGCCTATTATTTAGGCGCTGGGTGACAGGTATACGTTTACGGAAAGAATTAGACTTGGATCTGCACTGTAGCGTGTGTGTGAAGTTCTTGAGAATGACCCTATCAGCACCTTGAATCTAATCTACCCTTTTAGGGATAGATTTAAAGTAGGCCTGATACAGCAGAAACCACTAATTTTGAGAATTGCAAAATTGGGAATTGTTTTTCAACCCAGAACAAAAACTGTGCTTTGACTATACAGTTCGGGTTCGCTCATCCCTAGTCCCTACATTAAGAAGATCAAAGATTTTATAAATCCACTAGATGACAGAAAATATGAAATCAGGCAATTCATTAATTGACGGGTATAGTGTATGTGGCCCAGTGTCCTTGTCTGAAACTGTATGTTGGTAAAACATCACAATAGTTTCGACGGCGGATTTGCCAGCACATCAGTAGCATTAATACCAAGTCTGACACCACCCCTATATCTAGGCATGTAAGGACCTTCCACAAGGGAGATCCTGGCTGTCTAACATTTTGGGGTCTGTGCAAAAAGACACTTGGGAGCACGCAGAGGAAATTTGGATAGAATTCTCCTCCAAGAAGAAACAAGATGGATTTACCGTCTTGACAATCTCAGCCCAAAAGGCCTCAATGAAGGCTTTACCTTTTCTTTTTTTTTAGAATAATTACCTGCCCGTTTTAATCTAACATGACTAATATGGTATTTGGTGAGCAGAAGTAGACGCTGTAATGATGAATTACACTTACCATTATAGACAGTGTATATGTGGTGAGGTCCTAGTATCTACCCACTGCATTATAGGTATGATACCATTTTGGGCGGGATACGATGGTGAAGTATCACTAATACTATTTAACGCAATTTTCACCCAATGAGTGTTCATCTAGCTATGGAGTTTCCTTGTATTATTAGTAACTCAAATAAAGTAATGATGGCGATCAAAGCTGTCAACCTGCAGCGCTGAGAGACTAAGTCAGCGCGCAGCCTCAGTGACGAAGGAAACGAATATTGAGACGAAGTGCATACACAGGCGCAGTGAGGCAGTTATCTTGCTGGTATCCAAGTGTACATACAGGCGCAGAAAGATATACTGATGCACTTGAAGACAAAGTGGACACACAGTGTAACACTGTTGGAGTCTAAGTCTTGGTGCAGGCGCAGTAAGATAGAATGATGCGCCAAAAATACTAAGAGTGCAAGTGAAGGTCAATGCTTCTGGCCTCTAAGTGTATGCGCAGGCACAGAAAGATAGAGTGATACGCTTCGAGACCAAGTGCACGCACAGGCGCACTAAGAGCAGAGACGCCTCAACTGTTTGAGTTTCTGCGCAACCGCAGAAACGAGCAAGCGTACTAAGGTAGAGCCATGTGTCTGTAGCCTATGTGTACACGCAGGCGCACTATGAGAGAGGCGCTCTATTCACATTTAAGTTCCTGCGCAGTCGCAGTTCCCTGCAGTAGCGCTCCAGGGAGGTAAGTCCTGGCGCAGGGAGTGTATGCACATCTGACTCACCCGAACACTCCCACCTGGATGATAATGGTGTAGTGTCAGTAGTAACCTGCAGGTCACTCATTGGTTATTAGCACTTACCTACCAGTATACTCCATATGTATTGGCCCTTGGAGTCCGCCTCCGAGTTGGAGACAGCCTTTATAAAGGTCCTTAACCCCTTAAGGACATAGGACGTACCGGTACGCCCTATTTCCCGAGTCCTTAAGGACCAAGGACGTACCGGTACGTCCTAACTTTTAAATCGGGATTCCGGCGCCCGAGGGGTTAAACGGAACGGGATTTCGGCTGAAATTCTTCAGCCGGCATCCTGTGACAACGCCAGGGGAGGTCATGTGACCCCCCCGTGTCGGCGATCGCAGCAAACCGCAGGTCAATTCAGACCTGCGGTTTGCTGCGCTTTTTGCAGTTTCTGATGCCTGCGGTCCCTGACCGCGGGGATCAGAAACTTTAGAGTGGCTAAAATCATTATTATTCACCCCCCCCCTGCACCCCTGCATGATTTGATGCCGGCGGGTGGTGCAGGGGGGGTGTCGCATGCGGTGGGGGCGTTGCGGGAGGCGGGCGGTGCGGCAGGCGGGATCGCGATCCCCCGCCCGCCTCCCCATGAATGATCGTTGGTGTCTAGTGGTTATACCAGGGTGCCAGCACATTGCTGGCACCCTGGTATAAACGGCTGACATCTGTGCAGATGTCAGCCGTTTAACCCTTTCCATACCGCGGTCCGTACGGACCGCTGTATGGAAAAAGTTAACTGTCATCGTCAGGGAGCTCCCTCCCTCTCCATCGGGGGGCTGCTGTGCCTTTGCAGCCCCCCGATGGAGAGGGAGAGAGCTCCCAGAGAGCCCCCCTCAGCCCCGTGCTTACCCTTCCCCGTCTGCGAAGTTCTGAGCAGACGGGGAGGGTTCCCATGGCAACAGGACGCCTGCTCAGGCGTCCTGCTGTCCATGGTGCTGAACAGATCTGTGCTAAAAGCACAGATCTGTTCAGTGTAAGTAAAATACAGTACAGAACAATATATATTGTTCTGTACTGTATTATACAGACATCAGACCCACTGGATCTTCAAGAACCAAGTGGGTCTGGGTCAAAAAAATGTAAAAAAAAAAGAAAAAAGTTAAGATAAAAAAAAAAACATTTATCACTGAATAAAAATTAAAAAAATAAAATAAACTACACATATTAGGTATCGCCGCGTCCGTAACGACCTGATCTATAAAACGGTCATGTTACTTTCCCCGCACGGTGAACGCCATAAAAATAAAAAAATAAAAACTATGAGAAAATTGAAATTTTGCCCACCTTACTTCCCAAAAAAGGTAATAAAAGTGATCAAAAAAGTCGCATGTACGCCAAAATAGTACCAATCAAACCGTCATCTCATCCCGCAAAAAATTAGACCCTACTCAAGATAATCGCCCAAAAGCTGAAAAAACTATGGCTCTTAGACTATGGAAACACTAAAACATGATTTTTTTTTGTTTCAAAAATGAAATGATTGTGTAAAACTTACATAAATAAAAAAAGTATACATATTAGGTATCACCGCGTCCGTATCGACCGGCTCTATAAAAATATCACATGACCTAACCCCTCAGATGACCACCGTAAAAAAATAAAAAATAAAAACAGTGTAAAAAAAGCCATTTTTTGCCATCTTACGTCACAAAAAGTGTAATAGCAAGCGATCAAAAAGTCATATGCACCCCAAAATAGTGCCAATCAAACCGTCATCTCATCCCGCAAAAAATGAGACCCTACTCAAGATAATCGCCCAAAAACTGAAAAAACTATGGCTCTTAGACTATGGAGACACTAAAACATTTTTTTGGTTTTAAAAATGAAGTTATTGTATAAAACTTACATAAATAAAAAAAAATGTATACATATTAGGTATCGCCGCGTCCGTGACAACCTGCTCTATAAAATTACCACATGATCTAACCTGTCAGATGAATGTTGTAAATAACAAAAAAAAAAAACGTGCCAAAAAAGCTATTTCTTGTTACCTTGCTGCACAAAAAGTGTAATATAGAGCAACCAAAAATCATATGTACCCTAAACTAGTACCAACAATACTGCCACCCTATCCCGTAGTTTCTAAAATGGAGTCACTTTTTTGGAGTTTCCACTCTAGGGGTGCATCAGGGGGGCTTCAAATGGGACATGGTGTCAAAAAAACCAGTCCAGCAAAATCTGCCTTCCAAAAACCATATGGCATTCCTTTCCTTCTGCGCCCTGCCGTGTGCCCGTACAGCGGTTTACGAACACATATTAGGTGTTTCTGTAAACTACAGAATCAGGGCCATAAATAATGAGTTTTGTTTGGCTGTTAACCCTTGCTTTGTAACTGGAAAAAAAATATTAAAATGGAAAATCTGCCAAAAATTTGAAATTTTGAAATTGTGTCTCTATTTTCCATAAAATCTTGTGCAACACCTAAAGGGTTAACAACGTTTGTAAAATCAGTTTTGAATACCTTGAGGGGTGTAGTTTCTTAGATGGGGTCACTTTTATGGAGTTTCTACTCTAGGGGTGCATCAGGGGGGCTTCAAATGGGACATGGTGTCAAAAAAACAGTCCAGCAAAATCAGCCTTCCAAAAACCAAACGGCGCACCTTTCACTCTACGCCCTACTGTGTGCCCGTACAGTAGTTTACGGCCACATATGGGGTGTTTCTGTAAACAGCAGAGTCAGGGCAATAAAGATACAGTCTTGTTTGGCTGTTAACCCTTGCTTTGTTAGTGTAAAAAATGGGTTAAAATTGAAAATTAGGCAAAAAAATGAAATTCTCAAATTTCATCCCCATTTGCCAATAACTCTTGTGCAACACCTAAAGGGTTAACGACGTATGTAAAATCAGTTTTGAATACCTTGAGGGGTGTAGTTTCTTAGATGGGGTCACTTTTAGGGAGTTTCTCCTCTAGGGGTGCATCAGGGGGCTTCAAATGGGACATGGTGTCAAAAAACCAGTCCATAAAAATCAGCCTTCCAAAAACCATACGGCGCACCTTTCACTCTACGCCCCGCTGTGTGGCCATACAGTAGTTTACGGCCACATATTGGGTGTTTCTGTAGACGGCAGAGTCAGGGCAATAAAGATACAATCTTGTTTGGCTGTTAACCCTTGCTTTGTTAGTGGAAAAAATGGGTTAAAATGAAAAATTAGACAAAAAAATGAAATTCTCAAATTTCATCCCCATTTGCCAATAACTCTTGTGCAACACCTAAAGGGTTAACAATGTATGCAAAATCAGTTTTGAATACCTTGAGGGGTGTAGTTTCTTAGATGGGGTAATTTTTGGGTGGTTTCTATTATGTAAGCCTCGCAAAGTGACTTCAGAGCTGTAGTGGTCCCTAAAAATTGAGTTTTTGTAAATTTCTGAAAAATTTCAAGATTTGCTTCTAAACTTCTAAGCCTTATAACTTCCCCAAAAAATAAAATATCATTCCCAAAACAATTCAAACATGAAGTAGACATATGGGGAATGTAAAGTCATCACAATTTTTGGGGGTATTACTATGTATTACAGAAGTAGAGAAACTGAAACTTTGAAATTTTTCAAATTTTTCCAAATTTTTGGTAAATTAGGTATTTTTTTGTGCAAAAAAAATAATTTTTTTGACTTCATTTTACCAGTGTCATGAAGTACAATATGTGACGAAAAAACAATCTCAGAACGGCCTGGATAAGTCAAAGCGTTTTAAAGTTATGAGCACTTAAAGTGACACTGGTCAGATTTGCAAAAAATGGCCTGGTCCTTAAGGTGAAAATGAGCCCGGTCCTTAAGGGGTTAAACAGCGTCTTTATTCAATTCTGTCCGACACCCCTGATGAAGCCAGATTAGCTGGCGAAACATGTTGGGGGACAGTCTTATATTTTAGTTCCAGCTACAAGTAGCAATAGCAGAGCATGTCTTAGTTCTCTAGTGTCTGCACATGGAATCTTCTATGGCGATATAGATAGGACGGCACTATATAGATCTGCTAACACAGCAACAAAGTGTGTAAACGAACAGGGTGTGCACCCCCGGCTCACATTCCAGCTAGGTCATTATTGCTGTAGTACTGACAGGATATCAGAAAGTTTTAATCCCTTTTGAGCTCACTTTTTTTTTTTCATTTTGAAATTCTTAGTACACATAATAAAAGTTAAGTTTTAATATGTGGGACAAGTGAGGTTAATAGCCTAAACAGGCCTGAATTGTTGGATAACAGTAAACCCTTCCCAGATTGTCTTTTTCTCTTATATGGAAAAATCCTTTGTTTGTTCCATATCTAGACAATTTCCTGATCATAGCCCAATCCGAACAGGCCTGTCTCACCCAGATGAAACAGGTGATCTGCATTCTGAACTCTCTGGGGTGGATAATCAATGCAGAAAAATCCAGAATGGTTCCTCGGAAGGTTCAACAGTTCCTGGACATATTATATCTCATAAATCCTCTTCTGCCTCAAGAGAAAGTCCAGAGAATAAAGTCAGTGATACATCAACTTATTTAGAATCCTACTCTGTCTATCAGAAAGGGCATGTCAGCTCTAGGAACTTTAACCTCCTGCATTCTGGCTGTTCCGTGGGCTCAGGCTCACTCCAGGAGCCTTTAATGGAAGATTCTCCAGACTTGGTCAGGAAAGGAAGAAGAGTTGGACAGAAAAATTTATATTTCCATCCGGATTAAATTCCGCCACCCCTGTTTTTTTTTTTCTTCTCTTGTCATTTACGCTTGATTGGGGGTATTTTTATCAACCCCCTGGAGACGTGCACCCACCACACTGCTACCAAGGAGTGCTGTTCATCCCTGTGTTTTGCTATATTTCTATTTCCAGTCAGACATGCAGTTCCCTAAAATGGTGGTTGGATCCAGTCAATCTTGTCTGGGGGGTTCCCTGTAGGATTGTGGACCCAATAGTAGTAACTACAGATACCAGTCCAGTTGGCTGGGGAGCTCACGTCCAGGGTAGAGTTCTGCAGGGCCCTTTGGAAGGATCGATATGTGCAGCTTCTTCAAATGTAAGAATTGATGACAGTTCTTCTAGCCTTGCAGGAGATTTTACCCTTGCTCGAGAACAGTTATCTAAAAGTTTTGTCAGACAATGATTTCGTTGTAGCTTATCTGAATCACCAGGGAGGGACCAGGCCCATAGAGTTACAACAAATAGCTGCTAAGATTTTTTCTTTACTAGAAGGAAGAGCCCTGTCATTGTCGGCCCTTCATATCAGAGGAGTGGACAACCAACAGGTGGATTTTTTGAGTAGTCAGACTAGACCAGAGAGAGTGGTCCCTAAATCAGGGGGGGGGGGGGGTTCTCCCAGGTAGAACAGCTTTGGGGGGAACCATCGGTGGATCTCTTTGCTACAAGATTCAACAGAAAGGTGCAAACGTTTTTTACCCTCTTTCCGAGAGACCTTTATTCAGCGGTGGATGCCTTTCTAGCCGTGGGACCAGGGTCTTCTCTATGCATTCCCGCTTATTCAGTTGATCTCCAGGGTCCTCAAGAAAATAAGGGAGGACAGTGCTTCGGTGATCATGATAGCGCCTTTTTGGCCCCAACGTGCTTGGTTCATGTGGCTGAGGCTTCTTTCAGTCAGGGAGCCTTGGGTGCTACCAGAGATCCCGGACTTATTAAGCCAGGGGCCAGTCATCCACCCTCTGGTAAAGGGCCTTCACTTGACAGCCTGATTTTTGAAAGGTCACTGCTAATTCATAGGGGATTGTCTGAATCTGTTATTTCCACCTTGCTTAAAAGTAGGAAACTGGTAACCACTAGAATTTATGCTACAACTTGGGCGGCTTTCTTGGGAATTTATCCTGTCCCACAGTGTAGTCCATCAATTCCCAGGATTTTGCCATTTCTTCAGAAGGGTCTTTCCCTTAGTACTATAAAAGGTCCAGATTTACATTGAAACGTTTTGTTTGACGTTGGATTAGCTGTATCATCTTATCATGAGATATTGTAAAGCAATTGCAAGGGACATTCCAAGTTCCTCCCACGGACCTAAATCTAGTGTTACAAAGTTTGATGAAAGGACCCTTTGAACCCATTTCTGAGATCTCTATCAGAATGTTGACTCTTAAATGTGCCTTTTTAGTAGCAATCACGTCAGCTAAAAGGATAGGGGAGATCCAGGCCTTGTCCCCCATATACTTCCATCCAGCAGGATAGAATTGTCCTTAGATCAGACCCAGCTTTTCTTCCTAAAGTAGTGTCAAACTTCCATAAATCTCTGGAAGTCGTTCCTTCGTCCTTTGGTACCAATCCCAGGTGTCAGAAGGAGTTGGAGTTTAGTTGCTTGGACGTTAGGAGATGCTACTAGGGAATGGAGGCAGTCAGGTGCCTTGTTTGTTCAGTATTCAGGTCCTAATAAAGGAAAGGCTGCTAGCAAAAGTTCCATAGCCAGGTGGAGTAAGCAAGCAAGCTATCTGTCTAGCTTATGTTTCCTTACAGAAACCGGTACCTATGGGTTGGATGGCGCACTCCACAAGAGCGGTATCTACTTCGTGGGCAGAGAGAGCAGATGCGTCTATTCACGACATTTGCAAGGCGGCTACCTGGTCTTCTGCTCTAACCTTCTATAGGCACTATAGACTGGACCTCTCTTCTGTCTCTGACCTTTCCTTTGGGCGTAAGGTCTTGCAGGCTGTTATCCCACCCTAGCTCTCTATCTCTGAGATCTCTCCGGGTGCTGTCATAGGACGAAGGGAAAAATGATAATTACTCTGACCGGTAATTTGATTTTCCAGAGTCCATGACAGCACCCTTATATTCCATCCCTTAGTTTGGTGATGGGTCTCGGCTATGGTGCACAGCAAAAAATAAATAAATAAATAATTCTGTGAATTAAACACAATGGATTTCGATGAATCAGAAGGATGATTATCGGGGATGCTCTCTTTGTCTCTGAAGACCACTGAGGAATGGAGAGGCCCCTCCTTCTTAAATATCTGTGGGTTTCCTGTCCTGGGCGGGGGATCCTCTCTCCTGGTACTGTCATGGACTCAGGAAAATCGAATTACCGGTAAGTAATTATCATTTTCTGTCCCAAGAAAATCAAAGGGAACAACTTCAGTGGTGCTGTCATGAGGGACTCCAGGAAATTTAATTACCGGTAACCCCAATTCCCTTTTTCGTCCTGGCTAGAAAAGTACACATCATTCTAAACTATTTTTAGAGCCCATTACGCATGAAAAACCAAAGATCAATGACAGAAATTGAAAACAATATGTTCTTAATAATACAGATATTATATTTGTGAGAGAAAACGGGCAAATAAAAAAACATTATTCCGAGTAAGGATCATAGGGACAATACATAGGACTCCGTACAATATAGTAAGTAAAATAACACTGAGGAAGACATTTTGTTGCCATAATTATAACTCCAAAATTTATAGTTAGTTAATTGTAAGAACAAAAACATCTAAGCATATAAAGAAACAGATTAGAAAAGCATTAGAAAAACTGCTGAAACTACAACACTGGGCATCACACAGACAAGGCCTGCCTCGCTTGTACCTAGTAGTGCAAGGGAGCGTTCAGCTGAGTCACCAGATTAAACATTTATCCTGATGTTACCTATAGAGGCCTCTACACATTAACTGTCCCAGAGGTGTGCAGGGTTAACTAGGCTTTACCGAGAGGCAGCTGTGCATGGGAAACAAGGGGAAAATGGCATAAAAATCTGAGAAGAGTGAAATTACTTGAAGGTAATCTATTACCAGAAAATTCAGGTTTAAACCGGGCACACTGCCTTGTGGGGCTAGCTCAGCTGAATGCAAATATATAGTTACATAGTTAATATGGTTGGAAAAAAAGACATAAGTCCATCAAGTTCAACCAAGGGATGGGTGGGGACGCAATATATTTTGCTTAGTGATCTGTTATTTCATTCTGGAGGAAAATTCTTTTAATCTAGTTGCAAACAAGCAGTTAAGTGCACGAAGGGTCGGTCCAAGCCATTCTGTGCACCCTTGCTCCTCTGCCAGCCCCTCCCTCGTTTTCTTGATTGGGTTCCTGCACAGTAATTATGCCTGGCTCTGTCAATCAAGAAGAGAGAGTGGGCCTGGCAGAAGTGCGCACAGGGTCTCAGTCCCATCTTCGGCGTATTTAACAGTTTATTTGCGTATGGAGAGAAAGGATGCAATACATTCAGCTGAGCTAGCCCTACAAGTCATTGCGCCTGGTTTAAAAGTGAATTTCCTGGTGACAGATTCCCTTTAGGGTATGTTCACAAATGGCAGATACACTGCAGATTTCCACTACAGAATTCATGTGGTAAATCCACGGCATATTACAGTACCAACAAGCTGGATGAGACTTTTCAAATCTCATCTACATGTATGTAAAAAAAAAAAAAATTCACAGCATAAGTTGACCTGTGGATTTTAAAAATGCAGGATGTCAATTTTATGCTGTAGCTTACCACTGTAGACCTCACCCTTTGTAAATGCATAGGAGGAAATCCACTGCAAACTTGGAGCCACATATGCATGCTACTTATGTATTTTGCAGCAGATGCAGTTTTTCTGCACCAAATAAGTTGTGTGTGGACATACCTTTAAAGACCATCTGTTAGCAGGATCAACCCTACTACCCCAGGCATATTGCTGAGCTAAAAAAACTCATTTATGTTCCTCTCTTGTGCCATTTTTAATATGAAAAAAATAGGTCTCTGCAGCATCAAGGAGCAGGGCTCCGTCTCTCTGGAGTTAAAACACTCCCCCCATTCCCTTGATTGAGAAAGACAAGGGATTTCACTTAGTCATGTAATCTCATGCCTGTGCCTCTTTCCCAGCAGTTGAGATGACATCCTCCAAGAGGAGACTTATGACTTTGTTGGGGTGGAGGAGGGTGTCATTGACGCTTGTGCAGTAGTCATCTGCATGGCTGGGGAGACAGAAGTACTGCACTGATAGTGTACACTATGGCGCTGGCACAAGATAACAGGGCCAGGCAAGATGCAAGAAGTGCAGAGCGGAATAACTAATTTACATATAATAAAAGGTTATGTTTCTCAGAAACGGATGAACCTGAATACGGTATTATTACAATCAGCAGGACCAACCTTACTAGGCATATGGCTGGTGTAATTGGGAAGACCTTGCTGGCCGATGCTATTTAAACTGGCATCCTATAATCCAGAAAGTCTAAAACTTCAGCATACAATACAATGAGCAATATCTTAACACTTGATTGAGGAAGCAAAGTAATTATGAAATTCTTCACCTGATCAGAAGCAAGTCATACAGTAAAAAACAAAAACAAAAAAAAACCACAAACACAAAGATGAAGAAGAACTGCTCTGAGCACTCGGGCCCTTTGGCTTTGAGCATGTGTTGAGTAAAGATCCACAGAAAGTATAAGGGATCTGTATTCATGTGCCCGAAAAGCAGAGCAGAGCTGATGAAAGCCAAAGTACCGGTTCTGCGCCTTCGCTTTTTCATACAGTAGGTATAGTTACCCTTTAGGCTCCATTCACACGTCCGTAGAATGGGCCCGCATCCGTTCTGCAAATTGCGGAACAGGTGCGGACCCATTCATTCTCAATGGGGCAGGAACGGATGCAGAGAGCACACTGTTTGCTCTACGCATCCGCAATTCCGGAGCGCGGCCCCGATCTTCCGGTCCGCAGTTGTATTCTTGTCCGCAATTGCAGACAAGAATAGGCATTTCTATGGGGGTTCCGGCTGGGTGTATTCTAGATGCGCAATACACCACGGACGTATGAATGGACCCTTAACCTGTGAAATCTGGAGCAGCTGCCTATAGCACATCAAACCACATCCTTCATTTACTAGCCAGCATTAGGGTACCTGCATAACTAGTGCGTGTGAACACGCAGAAGAGCCGCACAGATTTCTATGTGGCTTTCTGTGCGTTTCTGCACCCAAAACCCCAGTTTCTGATCGTATTTTTTCGTGCGAATTTAAAGTGCAGTTTTGCCGCAGATCTCACTCATTTGAAAAGGGTGAGATCCACAGTTAAAACTGCAAACATAATTAACATGCTGCAAATCCGCACAGCAGGTCAATTTCCGAGCAGAAAATAAACAAGGTGAGATTTGTCTATTCTCATACACTTTGCTGGTACTGTACTATGCAGCAGTTTTTCCGCACGGGAATCCATGCTGAAAAAACGTACGTAATCCGCAACATATGTAGAAAGCCTTAGTGGTGATATTCAATTGGTTGTCGCGAGCCTCTGCCGTTTTTGATGCCCTGTAAGATTAATCCTGGATTCTGAATAATCAGCCACATAAGACCTGTCCACATATTGCTGTACAGCTGTAAGAAACGCATCGTTGTCCTTAGAGTCTGAACATCAGGGCACGGTCATAAATCCTCCTTGGCAGCAGATGCTCTGTTTGTTTCCGTGGATGACTTTGATTTCTTGCTGTCACTTTTCTTATTTTTCTCCGGTTTGCTCTGGTTTTTGGTTTTAGTACTGCCATCTGCTCCCTTGCCCGGGTACACCTGTCCTTCGAGTGTCACATCTGCACACCTGTCCTGACCCACAAGGAAGTCCTTCACCTCCCAGGCATAGCCACCGTCACGTAGCATAAAGATCACTCTGTTTGGTCCCACAATGAACCTACAGTGAACCAAAGAAATAGTTACACTTGTGCTGTCATCAGAAACTAAAGCTGAAAAACTGGTCCTCATCTAGTCCTGCCCACAAACCGCATTTGCTACAATGTATCTGTTAGACCTTATGCACATGTGTGCCCACCGTTCCATGCATTGGAGACCACAATTTGCAATCCCCAAATGCACGGGCACCATCCGTGTGGTTGCCGTAGACTGATGCAGACCCATTCAACTCTGTAGTGCTTCCGTGCCTCTGTTCCGCACCGCAGACCCATGCTGCTTCATTTATCGTTCTTCTGACATATCAATAGCAAAAAAAAATATTTTTTTTTAAACCTCCTTTATTTTGAGCATCCATTATGCTAATTTTTCACCTGTTTTTTTCAGTCCATTTCCATCCAAGATCCGTTAATTTAAATGGAAGAAAAAGTATTGAATGGGGGACTTTTTCTCCTGTTTAAAATAACGGATGGATCAGAAGAATGGAAAACGAAACGGTGATATGAACCTAGCCTTAGCAGTAAGTTTATTAAAATCACGTTCGGGTATTTCTCAACATTTTCCTTCAAAAATAGGATGCCTCTGTCATCAGTCCACCATAAGTAAAGTTAACCCCCAATATTAAATAATGAGGCCACCCTGGTGCCTCTGGCTCAAAAGAACTAATACAGATGTAGCCACGGTTATTTTGACTGGCTTAAAGGGGATGTCCAATCCTGCCATTCCTAAGGTGAGATGAGACTAGGCGCCAACCACCAGGTGGCCAGTAAAAAGTGCAGCGAGCTAGTGCACCAGTGTCTCAGTAGCTTCTCTTGCAGTGCACGGAAGCTACAGCTATGCTCAGAAATCCTAAGGACCTCTATAAACTCATCCACTTACCTCTGGATGTCATAGTTGGCATTGAACAGGCTGCCCTGCCACAAGCTTGTAATCTCCTCCGTCTCCTTCTCTGTTGGGTTTCCAGATACAGTTGCAAAGATCATTATAGTCTTGCCCTTCTTGGTTACCTGCAAGATGCTCTCTGGGTTCTTAGGATCAAGCTTTGAGAAGTCTACTGGGGCAGGTTTTCTTTGGTGTTCGGGCAGGTCGCCTTCTTCTATGTCATCATCTTTCTGAGGAAGAGGAGAACAATAATGAATAGATATACATCAATATACAAGTATTCAACTGGCTTAGCCAGTATACCTGAAATGTAGGCTCCTGTTTGTGCGCTGATACTCTTACTCCCTGAGGAAGAACAGAGTCTGTTCAAAACGCGTTGGAGAAGAGATACCTGGTACCGGTGGTCATTGATGACCGCTGCAGTGACGTCACTCACAGCTCCGAGCGAGCGCTAATCACTTTCTGTGTAAACCTCCACCTGCTGTAGCATCGCGCCACCGGCCGGGGCATGAGGCAGCACGCCAAGCTACACAATACCTGGACTGATTCTGGATTCCAGCATCGATGATCCGGTGAATAACACACACCTAATGGACAATCACTGACTGCAGGAAAGCAAAACTTCTGCACCAAGTACGGGAGCACGAGTAAGAGTATCAGCGTACAAACAGGAGCCTACATTTCAGGTATAGTGGCTAAGCCAGTTGAATACTTGTATATTGATGTATACCCATGTGCATAGATATAGCTCATCTGTGATACCTGTATATTAACCTCAACACGTCCCAAAGCGCAGTATCATAAGTATTTAAAACATTGCCTTTCCATTTGCGGCAGTCTTTGTGGTTCTGCTGTGATACCGCTGCTGCTACACATAGCATTCACGGAGCGCCCCTGAAGCAACCCCTTGTTAATAATGAATGGAATTGGAGAGATTTCGGTCTCCTATCCACATGATGACGGAAAGGCTGCTGGGTATACATGTACTATATTTGAAGAAATCCCGGCCACCGTGTCTTGCTTCCAAGTGTATTCCTTTATTGTCATAATTCATCCAATAGGAAGCGTTGCGGCACAAAGCCTTTATCAATCAGAATACATAATCAAGACAAGCACATACCTATATACCGGTAACAAAATCAGCTACCGGCGGTATCCGGGTCAGCACGAATCAACATCAAGGTTTCACTTTATACAAAAACATAAACAGGTAAGAAAAGGATACTATGCTATCCATTGAGAAGATCGGCGGGACAATGAAGTCTATGAAAAATTATATAACAACAGATCAGTGATACTCCCTACAAACATGCAATCTCATAATCACGATTTAAACCTCTGGGATGCATCGTGTTCAAGGTGGGAATCCAGTAAGCCTCTCTACGTAACAGCTTCTTAATATCTCCCTCTCTTCTTGGTCTCTATTTGTTCAAGCACCTGAAATCTCAGCGGTGACACAGTAGGTCTCATTAATCAAAATGATAGGGCAACGACAGCAGTACGTTTTTTGTTCTTATAGTGGATTTATGTTTCCCTATTCTATCTCTTACAGCTTGCATTGTTTCCCCTATATAGGGACATTTTATCATATAGATAACATTTGTGGAGTCACACATGTAAAACCCCTTCACACCTTAAAGGCTTGTCCCGTGTGGGGATGGTGAAATTCTGAACCATTTATAATGTGAGAGCATTAGAAACAATGGAGGCACGGAAAGGTGCCTTTTCTCACTGTTCCAAATGTGCTTTGTTTCATTGTTTTCTTCGGGCTACCCAGATCCGCATGTATCAATTTATCCCTAAAACTAGGGTTCTTTTTATTGCAGATCAAGGGAGGATTTCTAAATTCCTCCACACCAGGATATGCCTTGGTTAGTATATGCCAATGCTTCTTGATCATTACATCAAAACCTGCATTATACGGATGAAGCTTATGTATAAATGTTATTCTTTGTCGTTTCCCTTTTGTAATGGTAGATTGTAATCTAGAATTGATCTGGGGTATCCCCTCTCAGTAAACCTGTCGGTCATCTCTTCTAACCTGTGGTACTGTTGCCCTGGGTCAGATACTAAACGTTTGATGCGCTGAAAGTGGGACTTCGGTATTGCTCTCTTAAGTGAAGGGCGGTGAGCACTAGTGTAGTAAAGAATACTATTTCTATCTGTATTTTTCCTGTATAGATCCATGGAAAGATGACCGAACTCATCCTTTATAACCACAGTATCCAAGAAACTCACCATTTGTTTATCAAAAGTGATAGTAAATTCCAAGCCTTTGCATGCATTGTTCAGGTGGAGAAAGAAAAGAAAAAGAAAAAGAAAAAGAAAGAAAAGAAAAGAAAAAAAGAAAAAGGTCTCCTGTGGCCAAGCCCACACGCAAAAAATGGAAGTATGAAAAATAGAAAGGCTGAGCACTCTCCACCTGGACCAGACAGAGATATAGACACAATGGGTGATGGTGACAATATTTATTACACCTAATGCAGATTCAACAATTAAAATATAAAACAATGGACAGATACTAGAACGATAAATAACACTAAATAAGAACAGCTAGGAATATAAGCCGCATAATAAATGTATAAACATGCGGTAAAATCACATAAGGTGGTATAAAAAATGAAGGTGCTGTAACGGATTCCAATGGCATAAGCAGCCTTTAAAAATAGATAAAATCGATTAAAATTCGATATACTGAAGAATCAATGGATATTCGCCAATGAAATGTTCAGTACTTATTCGAATAGGAGATCTAAACCAAATTCGATAAATTCCATTCGATTAATTTAATCGGAAGGGGCTAGGAAAAGACCCCGAAACGCGTCTGGTTACTCCAAAGACCTGCACATCAGCTGATGAATATACTCTGACCCCCACATCCTGGAATTGGATCTTTATCTGGACTTCGACTATCTGGCATATAGTGAATACTTCGACCTAAAACCACCTGGGTCCTGCGAAATTCCTATCTACTTATTTGCCATACCTGTGCAGGTTGGGAAGACCACTGGAGGATTTCTACGTCGGGGACTGCAAATCTGCTTGAACCACTCCAGCTGACCCACCATAACCAGGTACCGCCGGATCTGACACGGTCAGCCACGTGGGACGCCACGGTGTGCTCTAGTCAGACGGCAATAGAGAGTCATTGAGCAGTGCAATCACTGCATCCTATTCATGTGAATATCTGTCGAATATATTTAAATTAATCGAATTTATCGAATTTCGTTTAGATCTCTATTCGAATAAGTACTGAACATTTCATTGGCGAATATCCATCGATTCTTCAGTATATCGAATTTTAAATCGATTTTATCTATTTTTAAAGGCTGCTTATGCCATTGGAATCCGTTACAGCACCTTCATTTTTTATACCACCTTATGTAATTTTACCGCATGTTTTTTACATTTATTATGCAGCTTATATTCCTAGCTGTTCTTATTTAGAGTGTTATTTATCGTTCTAGTATCTGTCCATTGTTTTAGTATTTTATATTTTAATTATTGAATCTGCATTAGGTGTAATAAATATTGTCACCATCACCCATTGTGTCTATATCTCTGTCTGGTCCAGGTGGAGAGTGCTCAGCCTTTCTATTTTTCATACTTCCATTTTTTCCTATGACTGGGTGAGTCATAAGGCTTGGTAGCACCCATCTACAGCTATAAACGGAGTGAGCCACCATACCTTTATCTATACCACACGCAAAAAATAGTCATCAATAAATCTTTTCCATGTCAGGATATTAACCCTGATACTGCTCAGTATTATATATGTGCAATTCTTCAAAAGATGACAAACACATTAGCGTAGGGTGGGGCCACATTCGACCCCATCGCGGTCCCACGGCGCTGCAAATAATAAGCATCTTCAAACATAAAATAATTCTCAAACAAAACCAGACACAAGATTTGTAGAAATAATTCCTGTTGTGTAACCGAGTAGTCACTGGTTCCTAATAAATCAGCAACAGCCTTAATCCCTACTTCATATTCTATTGACGTATAAAGGCTCACGACGTCTATGGTCACCAGCCAGCTATCTGGAGGAACGGAGCCCAAGTCCACAATTGTCCTCAAGAAATGAGATGTGTCTAATAAGAAAGATTGTGTATTCGTAATCGACGGGGTCAGGATGTTCTCCAATACCATAGATAAGGGGGGTAATATTGAGTCCACTGAAGCCTCAATAGGACGACCAGGGGGGTCCACCAGTGTTTTGTGCACTTTAGGAAGTATATACAATACTGGAGTAACAGGTGACTGATTGATCAGAAAATTATGCAGCCGCTCATCAATGACACCCTCATGTTTATAATAATCCACCATTTTAATGATTTTTTCTTTAATGGAGAAAACCTCTGCAGCACCTCGTAGGTTTCTGTGTCAGATAGCTGGCGCATTACTTCCTTTATATATTTATTTCTGTCCATAACCACTATGGAACTCCCTTCATCAGCGGGTTTTAAAATTAAGGCTTTATCCTCCATTAGTACTCTGATGGCTGCTCTCTCCTGTGTGGTAATAGTATGTGTCATCTGCAAGTCACCCCGTGATGGAGTGTAACAGTTTCTCGGCTTCTTTAGAAACAAACTGTACATATGTTTCCACTGGATGGTATGTCCTTGGTGGCATGAATGTGTGAGGCTCAATTGTCCCTTCACCACATCCTCTCTTTCACTGATTACTTTAGCCAATGATCTAGGTTCAGCAAAATTGGCCTTCAATCTAATTTTACGGAAAAACTGTTGCAAATCAACATCAAATTGGAAACTGTCAAAGTCAGTAGTTGGACTAAATGTCAAGCCTTTCTGCAATACCCTCATCTGTTCGGGATCAAAACTTTTAGATGACACGTTTATAACAAGTGAGTCATTCATACCTGGGAGCGGGTTTGTACCGCCTGGCTCGATCTCATCGCAGTTGTTCCGCCGGTGTTTGCGGCCCGCCCTACGCCTCCTCCCGCTGGGCGCCGGCCGCCTCTCCGGAAAAAAGAAGGATGTGATTCCTGCGAGCCGGCTGACTCGCTCCCAGAACTGGAAGAATAAAGGATTTTTCAAGCATGGATTTTATTCTTCCAGTTCTGGGAGCAAGTCAGCCGGCTCGCAGGAACCCCGTCCTTTTTTACGGAGATTATGAGATTGCATGTTTGTAGGAAGTATCACTGATCTGTTATTATATATTTTTCATAGACTTCATTGTCCCGCTGATCTTCTCAATGGATAGCATAGTATCCGTTTCTTACCCGTTTATGTTTTGTATAAAGTGAAACCTTGATGTTGATTCGTGCTGACCCGGATACCGCCGGTAGCTGATTTAATTCTACAAGTATGTGCTTGTCTTGATTATGTATTCTGATTGATAGAGGCTTTGTGCCGAAAAGCGTCATATTGGATGAATTATGACAATAAAATAAAGGAAGACACTTGGAAGCAAGACACTGTTGCCGGGATTTCAAATATTTCATGTGGGGTTCGCTCCTTCCCGTTGCAGCGTGAACGCCGTGGTGTAGTGCCGGCTGGACTTGAATATAGGGGTATACATGGACGGCAGCCTGTCATAACCAAGTTCACTGTGTTCTGGAATCGCTTCTATTAGTTGACAAGGACAATATTTTTAGTGCTGCTTTGGTCAATGGACCTTTATCTGTACAATAGCAAGAAATATACAGACAACAGATTTTCTTTAAAGAGGTTGTCTGGGTTCAGAGGCAGGGCAAAGACATTTTTTGGAGTTCCTCGTGACAAAACGGGCTCTTCATGGGGCTGCCAGGAAGCCCGATGACATCACCGGCACTGATCAACGGGCTTTAGCGCTGCCCTAGCCAGTAAAATGGCTAGGGCAGCGCTAAAGCACGCCCATCAGAGCAGGTGACGTCACCGAACACACTGCCGGGTGGAAGCCCCCGCCCGGCAGTGTGTTATTGTAAATAAAAGAGCCCATGCCCTGCGCGATTTAGCATGAGATGCTCCAATGCCAACTTCACGGGTGCTGCCTGGGTTAAAATAAGGGTATGTCCGGGTTCAGCTCTGAATCCGGACAACCCTTTTAAGGAAAATATACTGATTTAAGGGGAGTGGGGTTATCACCTGAGAACTAAGTACAATTATACCCAGTGTGGGCAACCCCTGCCCTCCATAATGAAACATGAAGCAAATTACCAGTGCGGTGATACCCCGCCATCACAGCTGAGAACAGGAACGGGGGGGGGGGGGGGGGGGGGCAGTAGGGTAGCATTCTACAGACTGGTGGGTATCCCAGCAGGCGGACCCCGCCTATACAGTGGCAGTGGATACGTGATAAATGTTTGAATGTATGACTACAGATCATCCTGGCATGTGGTCCCGGCACAAATAGAATGGAGGTCAAACGGCTGCTTAGGGCTCATTCAGACGCAGCGTGTTTTGCAGTCCACAAATTACAGATCCACAAAACACGGAGGACGCCCGAGTGGCCCATTATAGAAATGCCTATTGTCGTCCACAAAACAGACGCGAAAAGGACATGCTGTATCTTTTTTGCAGGTCCACGGAATGGAACCACGAATGACAACAGCACACAGTGAAATGAATGGACCCTCACCCATTCAAACGGTCATGTGAATGAGCCCTTAGACGCTGTCTGGGGGCAAACCTGCTAGTCTGCATCGTGGCCACTGCTGCCATAGGCTTAAATCCCCCTTCAGTCTATGTTCAGGCAGCGATCTATACTCCCTGGGAAACCGGGTCCCAGTTTTGGGATCAGTGGGGATGTCAGAAGTTGCATCTCAAAGATGAATGATGGAGCACTGGCAATCTGTACTGTAATACCTCGATCCCAGCTGCTGACTGTTCTTGGCCACAAGTCATCAGAACTGATTATTCTCCCATCCATTTAACCCTCCTGTGACCAGCTGAATGTGCAGCTGCTGACACAACTCTCAGTACGACTATCAGACGACTAGAACCCGCGCGTTCCCTTCATTCGCTCAGGGGTCAGGCGAGTCTCAGCGCTTTACCTCCCACTGCTCCAGCAGCCGCGCCATGTCCGCGTCATTGTAATCCCGGACATCTTTCTTCTTTCTCTTCTTCTCCTCCTCCGCAGCCGCTGTGAGACTCAGCACAAGCAGCAGACACACACACAGCCCCCTCACACAGACAGCCGCCATGACCCTCTCCACCCCGCGAGCATGCGCACAGCCGACAGCAGGGGTCAGCTGGGCTACAACTGGCGCTGATTGGCTGGATCAAAGTTGAAGACCCAATAGTTGCGCGCCGCCTGTTATTTCCTCTGATTGGTGGCTGTGACGGCCATGTTTCTTTTGGGCATTTATCACATTTTTCTGTTATTTGCCAGAAGCTTCAGCTTGGCATCTAGTAATTCTCTAAAGGCAATGAATGTGTTAAGAGAAAGTGTCTTCTAAATTATACTTCACTGGTCTCCCGCATTCATAGGTTCGTCCCATAACTGCAATCCAAATGGCTCCACAGCAAAGTTATAGTAATGGGTTAAGCATCCAGTAGTGGCCACTCAGGTCATACAATCAGGGTTGCCACCTGTCCCACCAAAAAAGACACTTTTAATATATAAAATGCAGATAATACTGATGCACAGGCCTCATGTGTGCAAAGGTGTAATGAATAAGCTCTTAGGAGAAGCAAATGAGGAGAAAGCTGAAAAACCCCATCCCCAGCAGCTGTTTCAGTGCTGCCCCTTAACCCTTCAGCCCTATGCAGAAGCCCAGTTTGCCATACAGTTTTTTTCTGTAAAAGTAATTGAAAACAATCATTTCTGGGTGACAGTCTGTGAGATGACTTGTCGCTGGGGCAGTGGTCGGCATGCTTTATGCTAAAGATCCATTATGGACAGGAAGGACAGCATAAAATGTAAACTTTATTGATGTCTGTGTGTTTGGTGCACTTCATTTGACGTCATGATCTGGACGCTGGTAAACATGGCATGGCATCGATAAAATGGCCTAATTAGTCCAAGGGCTCATCTTCACACTCCTCTTCTGGAAAAATGTGACAGAGAACAACTTGATCAGGATCACAGTGCTAGCCACCATGGAGAGGAGTCCAAGATGTAATCTTCAGAGGTTGGGCTGGGAGTGAGATCTGCAGGTCACTGTTGGGTCACATGCCGCTTGGGGACACATCACTGCTGAGGCCATTATCATCTACAGCGCCACATGTCACTCCACTGGTATCCTGGCTAGAAGTAAACAAGTAGGAGACTAGAAAAGTGCTGGGGGGAGCAGGGGAATATGATTATTTCATTAGGTACTACATGCTGAAGGGGGGAGTAATTAATATGGGCCCAAATTGGTGGCAAAACCCACTGAGATCAGCAAAGCAATTTAAAGAGGACCTTTCACCAAAAAACATGTATAGAAACAGTTACATCACCTAACAGTGCGGCCCCCAGTGATGTATTTCCGATTATTATTTTTTCAGAGGACCCCCCCCTTTCATCCGCTGTGGTCTCCGGTAGTTCTGGCGCCTCATATGCTAATGAGGCCATTCGGTTCGAGTAGGCTAGAATTTGCCCACTGACTAGAATGTGCCTGCTATGAAAACTTACTGTCAGGATGCTGCTGCTGCTGCCGCCTATGCCGCGGCTGCGATCCTCTCCGCCGGGGACTCCAAGATGGCGCATGCCACGGGATGTGTAAAAGCTCAAGTTCTCGCGAATCTCGTGAAAACTTGAGATCCTTCTCCCTGGCTAAGAGCGCGGCGCTCTCATTGGATGCGCTCACAGCCAGGGAAAAGAAAACCGCGCCCAGGACAAATTCTAGTCACCGCCTACTCGAACCGAATGGCCTCATTAGCATATGAGGCACCAGAACTACCGGAGACCACAGCGGACGAAAGGGGGGGGGTCCTCTGAAAAAATAATAATCGGAAATACATCACTGGGGGCCACACTGTTAGGTAATGTAACTGTTTCTATACATGTTTTTTGGTGAAAGGTCCTCTTTAAAGAGGACCTTTCACCTGTATAAACGATGTTAACTGAGTATGCTGCCATATAGAGCGGCGCCCGGGGATTTCACTGCACTTACTATTATCCCCGGGCACCGCTCCGTTCTACCGTTATAGGCTCCGGTACCTTCGCTCTGTAAGTTATAGTAGGCGGGTCTTCCCTTGTCCTGTGGGCGTCTCCTTCTCCTAGGCTGCAGCGCTGGCCAATCGCAGCGCACAGCTCACAGCCTGGGAGAAAAAAACCTCCCAGGCTGTGAGCTGCGATTGGCCAGCGCTGCAGCCTAGGAGAAGGAGACGCCCACAGGACAAGGGAAGACCCGCCTACTATAACTTAAAAAGCAAAGGTACCGGAGCCTATAACGGGAGAACGGAGCGGTGCCCGGGGATAATAGTAAGTGCAGTGAGATCCCCGGGTGCCGCTCTATATGGCAGCATACTCAGTTAACATAGTTTATACAGGTGAAAGGTCCTCTTTAAGATAAAGAATAATGATTTTTTGAAACCTTCCCTCTATCAAACACCTTTAATGTCACAGTTACTAGTGACTGTACTACAGACATCACACTGCACCACAGACATCACACTGCACCACATACATCACACATCTATACATCACACATCTATACATCACACACTGCACTACAGACATCACACTGCACCACATACATCACACATCTATACATCACACACTGCACCACATACATCACACATCTATACATCACACACTGCACCACATACATCACACATCTATACATCACAGACATCACACATCTATACATCACACAATGCACTACAGACATCACACTGCACTACAGACATCACACTGCACCACAGACATCACACATCTATACATCACACACTGCACCACATACATCACACATCTATACATCACACACTGCACTACAGACATCACACTGCACCACAGACATCACACATCTATACATCACACACTGCACCACATACATCACACATCTATACATCACACAATGCACTACAGACATCACACTGCACTACAGACATCACACTGCACTACAGACATCACACATCTATACATCACACACTGCACCATATACATCACACATCTATACATCACACTGCACTACAGACATCACACACTGCACCACATACATCACACACTGCACCACATACATCACACATCTATACATCACACAATGCACTACAGACATCACACTGCACTACAGACATCACACTGCACTACAGACATCACACATCTATACATCACACACTGCACCATATACATCACACATCTATACATCACACTGCACTACAGACATCACACACTGCACCACATACATCACACACTGCACCACATACATCACACACTGCACCACATACATCACACTGCACCACATACATCACACACTGCACCACAGACATCACACTTCACCACATACATCACACATCTATACATCACACACTGCACCACATACATCACACATCTATACATCACACACTGCACCACATACATCACACATCTATACATCACACACTGCACGATATACATCACACATCTATACATCACACACTGCACCACATACATCACACTGCACCACATACATCACACACTGCACCACAGACATCACACTGCACCACATACATCACACATCTATACATCACACACTGCACCACATACATCACACATCTATACATCACACACTGCACCATATACATCACACATCTATACATCACACACTGCACGACATACATCACACATCTATACATCACACACTGCACGACAGACATCACACTGCACCACATACATCACACACTGCACCACATACATCACACATCTATACATCACACACTGCCCCATATACATCACACATCTAAACATCACACACTGCACCACATACATCACACACTGCACCACAGACATCACACTGCACCACATACATCACACATCTATACATCACACACTGCACTACAGACATCACACTGCACCACATACATCACACACTGCACCACATACATCACACATCTATACATCACACACTGCACGACATACATCACACTGCACCACATACATCACACACTGCACCACAGACATCACACTGCACCACATACATCACACATCTATACATCACACACTGCACCACATACATCACACATCTATACATCACACACTGCACCATATACATCACACATCTATACATCACACACTGCACCACATACATCACACATCTATACATCACACACTGCACGACAGACATCACACTGCACCACATACATCACACACTGCACCACATACATCACACATCTATACATCACACACTGCCCCATATACATCACACATCTAAACATCACACACTGCACCACATACATCACACACTGCACCACAGACATCACACTGCACGACATACATCACACATCTATACATCACACACTGCACGACATACATCACACTGCACCACATACATCACACACTGCACCACAGACATCACACTGCACCACATACATCACACATCTATACATCACACACTGCACCACATACATCACACATCTATACATCACACACTGCACCATATACATCACACATCTATACATCACACACTGCACGACATACATCACACATCTATACATCACACACTGCACGACAGACATCACACTGCACCACATACATCACACACTGCACCACATACATCACACATCTATACATCACACACTGCCCCATATACATCACACATCTAAACATCACACACTGCACCACATACATCACACACTGCACCACATACATCACACACTGCACCACAGACATCACACTGCACCACATACATCACACATCTATACATCACACACTGCACTACAGACATCACACTGCACCACATACATCACACACTGCACCACATACATCACACATCTATACATCACACACTGCACCACAGACATCACACTGCACCACATACATCACACACTGCACCACATACATCACACATCTATACATCACACACTGCACCATATACATCACACATCTAAACATCACACACTGCACCACATACATCACACATCTATACATCCCACACTGCACCACAGACATCACACTGCACCACATATATCACACATCTATACATCACACACTGCACTATAGACATCACACTGCACTACAGACATCACACATCTATACATCACACACTGCACCACATACATCACACACTGCACCACATACATCACACATCTATACATCACTCACTGCACTACAGACATCAAACATCTATACATCACTCACTGCACTACAGAAATCACACATCTATACATCACACACTGCACCACATGCATCTCACATCTATACATCACACACTGCACTACAGACATCACATAGCACCACATACATCACACATCTATACATCACACACTGCACCACATACATCACACACTGCACCACATACATCACACACTGCACCACATACATCACACATATACATCACACATCTATACATCACACACTGCATGACATACATCACACATCTATACATCACACACTGCACGACAGACATCACACTGCACCACATACATCACACACTGCACCACATACATCACACATCTATACATCACACACTGCACCACATACATCACACATCTATACATCACACACTGCACCATATACATCACACATCTATACATCACACACTGCACGACATACATCACACATCTATACATCACACACTGCACGACAGACATCACACTGCACCACATACATCACACACTGCACCACATACATCACACATCTATACATCACACACTGCCCCATATACATCACACATCTAAACATCACACACTGCACCACATACATCACACACTGCACCACAGACATCACACTGCACCACATACATCACACATCTATACATCACACACTGCACTACAGACATCACACTGCACCACATACATCACACACTGCACCACATACATCACACATCTATACATCACACACTGCACGACATACATCACACTGCACCACATACATCACACACTGCACCACAGACATCACACTGCACCACATACATCACACATCTATACATCACACACTGCACCACATACATCACACATCTATACATCACACACTGCACCATATACATCACACATCTATACATCACACACTGCACGACATACATCACACATCTATACATCACACACTGCACGACAGACATCACACTGCACCACATACATCACACACTGCACCACATACATCACACATCTATACATCACACACTGCCCCATATACATCACACATCTAAACATCACACACTGCACCACATACATCACACACTGCACCACAGACATCACACTGCACCACATACATCACACATCTATACATCACACACTGCACTACAGACATCACACTGCACCACATACATCACACACTGCACCACATACATCACACATCTATACATCACACACTGCACCACAGACATCACACTGCACCACATACATCACACACTGCACCACATACATCACACATCTATACATCACACACTGCACCATATACATCACACATCTAAACATCACACACTGCACCACATACATCACACATCTATACATCCCACACTGCACCACAGACATCACACTGCACCACATATATCACACATCTATACATCACACACTGCACTATAGACATCACACTGCACTACAGACATCACACATCTATACATCACACACTGCACCACATACATCACACACTGCACCACATACATCACACATCTATACATCACTCACTGCACTACAGACATCAAACATCTATACATCACTCACTGCACTACAGAAATCACACATCTATACATCACACACTGCACTACAGACATCACATAGCACCACATACATCACACATCTATACATCACACACTGCACCACATACATCACACACTGCACCACATACATCACACACTGCACCACATACATCACACACTGCACTACAGACATCACACACTGTACCACATACATCACACATCTATACATCACACACTGCACCATATACATCACACATCTATACATCACACACTGCACCACATGCATCTCACATCTATACATCACACACTGCACTACAGACATCACATTGCACCACATACATCACACATCTATACATCACACACTGCACTACAGACATCACACTGCACCACATACATCACACATCTATACATCACACACTGCACCATATACATCACACATCTATACATCACACACTGCACCACATGCATCTCACATCTATACATCACACACTGCACTACAGACATCACATTGCACCACATACATCACACATCTATACATCACACACTGCACCACATGCATCACACATCTATACATCACACACTGCACTACAGACATCACACTGCACCACATACATCACACATCTATACATCACACACTGCACTACAGACATCACATATCTATACATCACACACTGCACTACAGACATCACACATCACACACTGTACTACAGACATCACACATCTATACATGACTCACTGCACTACAGACATCAATCACTGCACTACAGACATCACACACTGCACTACAGACATCACATTGCATCACATACATCACACATCTATACATCACACACTGCACCACATACATCACACATCTATACATTACTCACTGCACTACAGACATCAATCACTGCACCGCATACATCACACATCTATACATCACACACTGCACTACAGACATCACACACTGCACCACATGCATCACACATCTATACATCACACACTGCACTACAGACATCACACTGCACCACATACATCACACATCTATACATCACACACTGTACCATATACATCACACATCTATACATCACACACTGCACCATATACATCACACATCTATACATCACACACTGCACCACATGCATCACACATCTATACATCACACACTGCACTACAGACATCACACTGCACCACATACATCACACATCTATACATCACACACTGCACTACATACATCACACACTGCACCACATACATCACACACTGCACCACATACATCACACATCTATACATCACACACTGCACTACAGACATCACATATCTATACATCACACACTGCACCATATACATCACACATCTATACATCACACACTGCACCACATGCATCTCACATCTATACATCACACACTGCACTACAGACATCACATTGCACCACATACATCACACATCTATACATTACTCACTGCACTACAGACATCAATCACTGCACTACAGACATCACACACTGCACCGCATACATCACACATCTATACATCACACACTGCACTACAGACATCACACTGCACCACATGCATCACACATCTATACATCACACACTGCACTACAGACATCACACTGCACCACATACATCACACATCTATACATCACACACTGTACCATATACATCACACATCTATACATCACACACTGCACCATATACATCACACATCTATACATCACACACTGCACCACATGCATCACACATCTATACATCACACACTGCACTACAGACATCACACTGCACCACATACATCACACATCTATACATCACACACTGCACTACATACATCACACACTGCACCACATACATCACACACTGCACCACATACATCACACATCTATACATCACACACTGCACTACAGACATCACATATCTATACATCACACACTGCACCACATGCATCTCACATCTATACATCACACACTGCACTACAGACATCACATTGCACCACATACATCACACACTGCACCACATACATCACACATCTATACATCACACACTGCACCACATACATCACACATCTATACATTACTCACTGCACTACAGACATCAATCACTGCACTACAGACATCACACACTGCACCGCATACATCACACATCTATACATCACACACTGCACTACAGACATCACACACTGCACCACATGCATCACACATCTATACATCACACACTGCACTACAGACATCACATATCTATACATCACACACTGCACTACAGACATCACACATCTATACATCACACACTGTACTACAGACATTACACATCTATACATCACTCACTGCACTACAGACATCAATCACTGCACTACAGACATCACACACTGTACCACATACATCACACACTGCACTACAGACATCACACATCTATACATCACACACTGCACTACATACATCACACACTGCACCACATACATCACACACTGCACCACATACATCACACACTGCACTACAGACATCACACATCTATACATCACACATCTATACATCACACACTGCACTACAGACATCACATATCTATACATCACACACTGCACCACATACATCACACATCTATACATCACACACTGCACCACAGACATCACACACTGCACTACAGACATCACACTGCACCACATACATCACACATCTATACATCACACACTGCACTACATACATCACACACTGCACCACATACATCACACACTGCACCACATACATCACACACTGCACCACATACATCACACACTGCACTACAGACATCACACTGCACCACATACATCACACATCTATACATCACACACTGCACTACAGACATCACATATCTATACATCACACACTGCACCACATACATCAAACATCTATACATCACACACTGCACCACAGACATCACACTGCACCACATACATCACACTGCACCACATACATCACACATCTATACATCACACACTGCACCATATACATCACACACTGCACCATATACATCACACACTGCACCACATACATCACACACTGCACCATATACATCACACACTGCACCACATACATCACACACTGCACCATATACATCACACATATATACATCACACACTGCACCACATACATCACACATCTATACATCACATATCTATACATCACACTGATGTATACGGCGCAGTGTGTGTGATATATGTAGTGATGTGTGTAGTGAATGCAGGCAGGCTATTATAGCCAAGTAATAAAGTATAGGGAAGATCCAGTATATTGGACTGTACTTTATCACTTCTATAATTGCCTGATGTTATTTGCACCAGTAATGGTTCCCATACATGCCCACCGCTTTACAATTCCTGATAATCAGGCAGATTATAGGGAATGAACTGAGACTTCCCTTACCATAGAGTTCCATTGTATAAAAAAGTATACGTTACATTTTTTGCAGGATGGGAAAGTGTAATGTACCATGTTTTTCCATCCTGCAAAGTCCAGCAAAAATAGAAATAAAACGTATAGGCTAACATATACATTGTATTTTTCACAATGAAGCTCTGTGGTGACAGATGCCGCAGTATGGCGTCTGTCTGAAGCATCCATTAACATGTATGTTTTTTTGTGTATGTTAAAGGGTTTCTATCACTTCGTTTCACCTATTTAGCTTTCAGACACTAGCGATCCGCTAGTGTCTGCTTTATCTAACCATCCTAATATAAGAGCTTATTGTCCTGCCGTTTAGCTAAAAAAATAACTTATATAGATATGCAAATGAGCCTCTAGGTGATATGGGGGCGTGATTAGCACCTAGAGGCTCCGTCTACCTTAACAAACTGCCGCCGCCCAGCGCGTCCCTCCAGCCCGCCCATCTCCAGCTGAAGCGATCCTCTCCGTGCGCGTCTCTGTTCTGCGCATGCGCAGTGAATGTCTGATCGCTTCCCTGCTCAGACATCTCCACTGCGCCTGTTCCTCGGAGCACTATGACGTCATCGGCGCAGGCGCAGTGGAGATGTCTGAGCAGGGAAGCGATCAGACATTCACTGCGCATGCGCCGAATACGAGGAGCATCGCATTCCGGAGGAGATGGGCGGGCTGGAGGGACGCGCTGGGCGGCGGCAGTTTGTTAAGGTAGACGGAGCCTCTAGGTGCTAATCACGCCCCCATATCACCTAGAGGCTCATTTGCATATCTATATAAGTTATTTTTTTAGCTAAACGGCAGGACAATAAGCTCTTATATTAGGATGGTTAGATAAAGCAGACACTAGCGGATCGCTAGTGTCTGAAAGCTAAATAGGTGAAACGAAGTGATAGAAACCCTTTAAACGTGTTACAAAAACGTGAGATGAACCCTGCCTAACTGAAAGGGAAGAAGCTGAACTTGCTCAATTGACTCTAATGGAGTCCGTCAATTTCCGTTCGGGATCCTGTCTTTTTACCAGACAAAAAAGTCCTGCACAAGGCATTTTTGTCCGGTCTTTTTGACAGAATCTGCAACAGACGCCCTGAACTAAGCCTCCAACACAGATGTGAACAAGAGTAGGCCTATGTATTATGTATCTGAATTACTGTAACTTTCATACTCCTCCTCGGCTACTAATACTCCTCCAAAATGATAAGAGGAGCATTTTTACTATTCCAGAAAAACTGTAGTGTGACCTCTGGCGTTCTGAAGTGCCCGCGTAAAAAGGTATTTTGTGCTGCACATATTTGGTTCTGAAGGTAGTATTTTGTTCTGCTCTGTGGTGTTTGGTTCTGCTGGGGCAGTATATTGCGCTGCACTGTGGTATTTAGTTCTGCTGGGGCAGTATATTGCGCTGCACTGTGGTATTTAGTTCTGCTGGGGCCGCCCACTCTTTTTTCCCATTTTTCCTTTAAGTACCCTGCCCACCCCCTGCCATTGACTAATTACTAGGGACTGTCAGGTAGCCTGGCATGCTGTACTATTAGGTCTGGTATTTTTAAAGTGTTTTTTTTTTTACTTCAGCAAATGGCATTAATTATGTAGAGGAAGTTACTACACGGCACTTACTAATGTACTGCGAGTGTCCATATTGCTTCCTTTGCTGGCTGGATTCATTTTTCCATCACATTATACACCTCTCGTTTCCATGGTTAAAACCAACCTGCAATCCTTGGTCGTTGTGGTGGTCGTTCTTGCACACAATAGAAAAAAGCACCAGCCTATGTGCCACCAGAGAGGCTGACGCGTTTTCCCTATAGTGTACAATACTGTGGTATTTGGTTCTGGGGGGCAGTATATTGTGCAGCACTGTGGTATTTGGTTCTATTGAGGTAGTATTCTCTGCTGCTCTGTGGTATTTGGTTCTTCTGGGGCAGTATATTGTGCTGCTCTGTGGTATTTGGTTCTGCTCTGTGTTATTTGGTTCTGCTGGGGCAGTATATTGTGCTGCACTGTGGCATTTGGTTCTGCTGGGGCAGTATATTGTACTGCACTGTGGTATTTGGTTCTGCTGGGGCAGTATATTGTGCTGCACTGTGGTATTTGGTTCTGCTGGGGCAGTATATTGTGCTGCACTGTGGTATTTGGTTCTGCAGGGGCAGTATATTGTGCTGCACTGTGGTATTTGGTTCTGCAGGGGCAGTATATTGTGCTGCACTGTGGTATTGGGTTCTGCTGGGGCAGTATATTGTGCTGCACTGTGGTATTTAGTTCTGCTGGGGCAGTATATTGTGCTGCTCTGTGGTATTGGGTTCTGCTGGGGCAGTATATTGTGCTGCTCTGTGGTATTTGGTTCTGCTGGGGCAGTATATTGTGCTGCACTGTGGTATTTAGTTCTGCTGGGGCAGTATATTGTGCTGCACTGTGGTATTTGGTTCTGCTGGGGCAGTATATTGTGCTGCACTGTGGTATTTGGTTCTGCTAAGGCAGTATATTGTGCTGCACTGTGGTATTTGGTTCTGCAGGGCAGTATATTGTGCTGCACTGTGGTATTTGGTTCTGCTGGGGCAGTATATTGTGCTGCACTGTGGTATTTGGTTCTGCTGGGGCAGTATATTGTGCTGCACTGTGGTATTTGGTTCTGCTGGGGCAGTATATTGTGCTGCACTGTGGTATTTGGTTCTGCTGGGGCAGTATATTGTGCTGCTCTGTGGTATTTGGTTCTGCTGGGGCAGTATATTGTGCTGCACTGTGGTATTTGGTTCTGCTGGGGCAGTATATTGTGCTGCACTGTGGTATTTGGTTCTGCTGGAGCAGTATATTGTGCTGCACTGTGGTATTTGGTTCTGCTGGGGCAGTATATTGTGCTGTACTGTGGTATTTGGTTCTGCTGGGGCAGTATATTGTGCTGCACTGTGGTATTTGGTTCTGCTGGGGCAGTATATTGCGCTGCACTGTGGTATTTGGTTCTGCTGGGGCAGTATTTTGTTCTGCACTGTGGTGTTTGGTTCTGCTGGGGCAGTATATTGCGCTGCACTGTGGTATTTAGTTCTGCTGGGGCCGCCCACTCTTTTTTCCCATTTTTCCTTTAAGTACCCTGCCCACCCCCTGCCATTGACTAATTACTGGGGACTGTCAGGTAGCCTGGCATGCTGTACTATTAGGTCTGGTATTTTTAAAGTGTTTTTTTTTTTACTTCAGCAAATGGCATTAATTATGTAGAGGAAGTTACTACACGGCACTTACTAATGTACTGCGAGTGTCCATATTGCTTCCTTTGCTGGCTGGATTCATTTTTCCATCACATTATACACCTCTCGTTTCCATGGTTAAAACCAACCTGCAATCCTTGGTCGTTGTGGTGGTCGTTCTTGCACACAATAGAAAAAAGCACCAGCCTATGTGCCACCAGAGAGGCTGACGCGTTTTCCCTATAGTGTACAATACTGTGGTATTTGGTTCTGGGGGGCAGTATATTGTGCTGCACTGTGGTATTTGGTTCTTCTGGGGCAGTATATTGTGCTGCTCTGTGGTATTTGGTTCTGCTCTGTGTTATTTGGTTCTGCTGGGGCAGTATATTGTGCTGCACTGTGGCATTTGGTTCTGCTGGGGCAGTATATTGTACTGCACTGTGGTATTTGGTTCTGCTGGGGCAGTATATTGTGCTGCACTGTGGTATTTGGTTCTACTGGGGCAGTATATTGTGCTGCACTGTGGTATTTGGTTCTGCTGGGGCAGTATATTGTGCTGCACTGTGGTATTTGGTTCTGCAGGGGCAGTATATTGTGCTGCACTGTGGTATTGGGTTCTGCTGGGGCAGTATATTGTGCTGCACTGTGGTATTTAGTTCTGCTGGGGCAGTATATTGTGCTGCTCTGTGGTATTGGGTTCTGCTGGGGCAGTATATTGTGCTGCTCTGTGGTATTTGGTTCTGCTGGGGCAGTATATTGTGCTGCACTGTGGTATTTAGTTCTGCTGGGGCAGTATATTGTGCTGCACTGTGGCATTTGGTTCTGCTGGGGCAGTATATTGTGCTGCACTGTGGTATTTAGTTCTGCTGGGGCAGTATATTGTACTGCACTGTGGTATTTGGTTCTGCTGGGGCAGTATATTGTGCTGCACTGTGGTATTTGGTTCTGCTGGGGCAGTATATTGTGCTGCACTGTGGTATTTGGTTCTGCAGGGGCAGTATATTGTGCTGCACTGTGGTATTTGGTTCTGCAGGGGCAGTATATTGTGCTGCACTGTGGTATTGGGTTCTGCTAGGGCAGTATATTGTGCTGCACTGTGGTATTTAGTTCTGCTGGGGCAGTATATTGTGCTGCTCTGTGGTATTGGGTTCTGCTGGGGCAGTATATTGTGCTGCTCTGTGGTATTTGGTTCTGCTGGGGCAGTATATTGTGCTGCACTGTGGTATTTAGTTCTGCTGGGGCAGTATATTGTGCTGCACTGTGGTATTTGGTTCTGCTGGGGCAGTATATTGTGCTGCACTGTGGTATTTGGTTCTGCTAAGGCAGTATATTGTGCTGCACTGTGGTATTTGGTTCTGCAGGGCAGTATATTGTGCTGCACTGTGGTATTTGGTTCTGCTGGGGCAGTATATTGTGCTGCACTGTGGTATTTGGTTCTGCTGGGGGAGTATATTGTGCTGCACTGTGGTATTTGGTTCTGCTGGGGCAGTATATTGTGCTGCACTGTGGTATTTGGTTCTGCTGGGGCAGTATATTGTGCTGCACTGTGGTATTTGGTTCTGCTGGGGCAGTATATTGTGCTGCTCTGTGGTATTTGGTTCTGCTGGTGCAGTATATTGTGCTGCACTGTGGTATTTGGTTCTGCTGGGGCAGTATATTGTGCTGCACTGTGGTATTTGGTTCTGCTGGGGCAGTATTTTGTTCTGCACTGTGGTATTTGGTTCTGCTGGAGCAGTATTTTGTGCTGCTCTGTGGTATTTGGTTCTGCTGGGGCAGTATATTGTGCTGCACTGTGGTATTTGGTTCTGCTGGGGCAGTATATTGTGCTGCACTGTGGTATTTGGTTCTGCTGGGGCAGTATTTTGTTCTGCACTGTGGTATTTGGTTCTGCTGGAGCAGTATATTGTGCTGCACTGTGGTATTTGGTTCTGCTGGGGCAGTATATTGTGCTGTACTGTGGTATTTGGTTCTGCTGGGGCAGTATATTGTGCTGCACTGTGGTATTTGGTTCTGCTGGGGCAGTATATTGTGCTGCACTGTGGTATTTAGTTCTGCTGGGGCAGTATATTGTGCTGCACTGTGGTATTTGGTTCTGCTGGGGCAGTATATTGTGCTGCACTGTGGTATTTGGTTCTGCTGGAGCAGTATATTGTGCTGCACTGTGGTATTTGGTTCTGCTGGAGCAGTATTTTGTGCTGCACTGTGGTATTTGGTTCTGCTGGAGCAGTATATTGTGCTGCACTGTGGTATTTGGTTCTGCTGGGGCAGTATATTGTGCTGCACTGTGGTATTTTGTTCTGCTGGGGCAGTATATTGTGCTGCACTGTGGTATTTGGTTCTGCTGGGGCAGTATACTGTGCTGCTCTGTGGTATTTGGTTCTGCTAGGGCAGTATATTGTGCTGCTCTGTGGTATTTTGTTCTGCTGGGGCAGTATATTGTGCTGCACTGTGGTATTTGGTTCTGCTGGAGCAGTATATTGTGCTGCACTGTGGTATTTGGTTCTGCTGGGGCAGTATATTGTGCTGCACTGTGGTATTTGGTTCTGCTGGGGCAGTATATTGTGCTGCACTGTGGTATTTGGTTCTGCTGAAGCAGTATATTGTGCTGCACTGTAGTATTTGGCTTTGCTGGGGCAGTATATTGTGCTGCACTGTGGTATTTGGTTCTGCTGGAGCAGTATATTGTGCTGCACTGTGGTATTTGGTTCTGCTGGGGGAGTATATTGTGCTGCACTGTGGTATTTGGTTCTGCTGGGGCAGTATATTGTGCTGCACTGTGGTATTTGGTTCTGCTGGAGCAGTATATTGTGCTGCACTGTAGTATTTGGCTTTGCTGGGGCAGTATATTGTGCTGCACTGTGGTATTTGGTTCTGCTGGAGCAGTATATTGTGCTGCACTGTGGTATTTGGTTCTGCTGGGGCAGTATATTGTGCTGCACTGTGGTATTTGGTTCTGCTGGGGCAGTATTTTGTGCTGCACTGTGGTATTTGGTTCTGCTGGAGCAGTATATTGTGCTGCACTGTGGTATTTGGTTCTGCTGGGGCAGTATATTGTGCTGTACTGTGGTATTTGGTTCTGCTGGGGCAGTATATTGTGCTGCCCTGAGGTATTTGGTTCTGCTGGGACAGTATTTTGTTCTGCTCTGTGGTGTTTGGTTCTACTGAGGCAGTATATTGTGCTGCACTGTGGTATTTAGTTCTGCTGGGGCAGTATATTGTGCTGCACTGTTGTATTTGGTTCTGCTGGGGCAGTATATTGTGCTGCACTGTGGTATTTAGTTCTGCTGGGGTAGTATATTGTGCTGCACTGTGGTATTTGGTTCTGCTGGGGCAGTATATTGTGCTGCACTGTGGTATTTGGTTCTGCTGGGGCAGTATACTGTGCTGCTCTGTGGTATTTGGTTCTGCTAGGGCAGTATATTGTGCTGCTCTGTGGTATTTAGTTCTGCTGGGGCAGTATATTGTGCTGCACTGTGGTATTTGGTTCTGCTGGGGCAGTATATTGTGCTGCACTGTGGTATTTGGTTCTGCTGGAGCAGTATATTGTGCTGCACTGTGGTATTTGGTTCTGCTGGGGCAGTATATTGTGCTGCACTGTGGTATTTGGTTCTGCTGGAGCAGTATATTGTGCTGCACTGTGGTATTTGGTTCTGCTGGGGGAGTATATTGTGCTGCACTTTGGTATTTGGTTCTGCTGGAGCAGTATATTGTGCTGCACTGTAGTATTTGGCTTTGCTGGGGCAGTATATTGTGCTGCACTGTGGTATTTGGTTCTGCTGGGGGAGTATATTGTGCTGCACTGTGGTATTTGTTTCTGCTGGGACAGTATATTGTGCTGCACTGTGGTATTTGGTTCTGCTGGGGGAGTATATTGTACTGCACTGTGGTATTTGGTTCTGCTGGGGCAGTATATTGTGCTGCACTGTGGTATTTGGTTCTGCTGGGGCAGTATTTTGTTCTGCACTGTGGTATTTGGTTCTGCTGGAGCAGTATTTTGTGCTGCTCTGTGGTATTTGGTTCTGCTGGGGCAGTATATTGTGCTGCACTGTGGTATTTGGTTCTGCTGGGGCAGTATATTGTGCTGCACTGTGGTATTTGGTTCTGCTGGGGCAGTATTTTGTTCTGCACTGTGGTATTTGGTTCTGCTGGAGCAGTATATTGTGCTGCACTGTGGTATTTGGTTCTGCTGGGGCAGTATATTGTGCTGTACTGTGGTATTTGGTTCTGCTGGGGCAGTATATTGTGCTGCACTGTGGTATTTGGTTCTGCTGGGGCAGTATATTGTGCTGCACTGTGGTATTTAGTTCTGCTGGGGCAGTATATTGTGCTGCACTGTGGTATTTGGTTCTGCTGGGGCAGTATATTGTGCTGCACTGTGGTATTTGGTTCTGCTGGAGCAGTATATTGTGCTGCACTGTGGTATTTGGTTCTGCTGGAGCAGTATTTTGTGCTGCACTGTGGTATTTGGTTCTGCTGGAGCAGTATATTGTGCTGCACTGTGGTATTTGGTTCTGCTGGGGCAGTATATTGTGCTGCACTGTGGTATTTGGTTCTGCTGGGGCAGTATATTGTGCTGCACTGTGGTATTTGGTTCTGCTGGGGCAGTATACTGTGCTGCTCTGTGGTATTTGGTTCTGCTAGGGCAGTATATTGTGCTGCTCTGTGGTATTTTGTTCTGCTGGGGCAGTATATTGTGCTGCACTGTGGTATTTGGTTCTGCTGGAGCAGTATATTGTGCTGCACTGTGGTATTTGGTTCTGCTGGGGCAGTATATTGTGCTGCACTGTGGTATTTGGTTCTGCTGGGGCAGTATATTGTGCTGCACTGTGGTATTTGGTTCTGCTGAAGCAGTATATTGTGCTGCACTGTAGTATTTGGCTTTGCTGGGGCAGTATATTGTGCTGCACTGTGGTATTTGGTTCTGCTGGAGCAGTATATTGTGCTGCACTGTGGTATTTGGTTCTGCTGGGGGAGTATATTGTGCTGCACTGTGGTATTTGGTTCTGCTGGGGCAGTATATTGTGCTGCACTGTGGTATTTGGTTCTGCTGGAGCAGTATATTGTGCTGCACTGTAGTATTTGGCTTTGCTGGGGCAGTATATTGTGCTGCACTGTGGTATTTGGTTCTGCTGGAGCAGTATATTGTGCTGCACTGTGGTATTTGGTTCTGCTGGGGCAGTATATTGTGCTGCACTGTGGTATTTGGTTCTGCTGGGGCAGTATTTTGTGCTGCACTGTGGTATTTGGTTCTGCTGGAGCAGTATATTGTGCTGCACTGTGGTATTTGGTTCTGCTGGGGCAGTATATTGTGCTGTACTGTGGTATTTGGTTCTGTTGGGGCAGTATATTGTGCTGCCCTGAGGTATTTGGTTCTGCTGGGACAGTATTTTGTTCTGCTCTGTGGTGTTTGGTTCTACTGAGGCAGTATATTGTGCTGCACTGTGGTATTTAGTTCTGCTGGGGCAGTATATTGTGCTGCACTGTTGTATTTGGTTCTGCTGGGGCAGTATATTGTGCTGCACTGTGGTATTTAGTTCTGCTGGGGTAGTATATTGTGCTGCACTGTGGTATTTGGTTCTGCTGGGGCGGTATATTGTGCTGCACTGTGGTATTTGGTTCTGCTGGGGCAGTATACTGTGCTGCTCTGTGGTATTTGGTTCTGCTAGGGCAGTATATTGTGCTGCTCTGTGGTATTTAGTTCTGCTGGGGCAGTATATTGTGCTGCACTGTGGTATTTGGTTCTGCTGGGGCAGTATATTGTGCTGCACTGTGGTATTTGGTTCTGCTGGAGCAGTATATTGTGCTGCACTGTGGTATTTGGTTCTGCTGGGGCAGTATATTGTGCTGCACTGTGGTATTTGGTTCTGCTGGAGCAGTATATTGTGCTGCCCTGAGGTATTTGGTTCTGCTGGGACAGTATTTTGTTCTGCTCTGTGGTGTTTGGTTCTACTGAGGCAGTATATTGTGCTGCACTGTGGTATTTAGTTCTGCTGGGGCAGTATATTGTGCTGCACTGTTGTATTTGGTTCTGCTGGGGCAGTATATTGTGCTGCACTGTGGTATTTAGTTCTGCTGGGGTAGTATATTGTGCTGCACTGTGGTATTTGGTTCTGCTGGGGCAGTATATTGTGCTGCACTGTGGTATTTGGTTCTGCTGGGGCAGTATACTGTGCTGCTCTGTGGTATTTGGTTCTGCTAGGGCAGTATATTGTGCTGCTCTGTGGTATTTAGTTCTGCTGGGGCAGTATATTGTGCTGCACTGTGGTATTTGGTTCTGCTGGAGCAGTATATTGTGCTGCACTGTGGTATTTGGTTCTGCTGGGGCAGTATATTGTGCTGCACTGTGGTATTTGGTTCTGCTGGAGCAGTATATTGTGCTGCACTGTGGTATTTGGTTCTGCTGGGGGAGTATATTGTGCTGCACTTTGGTATTTGGTTCTGCTGGAGCAGTATATTGTGCTGCACTGTAGTATTTGGCTTTGCTGGAGCAGTATATTGTGCTGCACTGTGGTATTTGGTTCTGCTGGGGGAGTATATTGTGCTGCACTGTGGTATTTGGTTCTGCTGGGGGAGTATATTGTACTGCACTGTGGTATTTGGTTCTGCTGATGGATTGTAGTGTGGTTGTAACCATGGAAACGAGCAATGTATAATGTCATAGAAAAATGAATCCAGCCATCAAAGGAGGCAATATGGACAATCACAATACATTAGTAAGTGTCTTGTAATAACTTTCTCTACATGATAAATACTATTTGCTGAAGTGAGACAACCCTTTAACGGAATGGGGGCTCCAATCACAAGTATGAACAAAGCCTTACACAACAAATGTCAGGCTGGATTATAGGGATGAGGCATGGGGCTCCACCACCTCCATCATCCACCCTCCCTGAGGGCAGTTCATTGATCCTCTCCAGCCCAGGTCGCCATGCATGTGGCTGTAAAGGCTGGCTGTCCTCATGTGTGGGCATCTCTTCTATGTATATGGCAGAGTGCGGCCCCCCTGTTGCCATAGAAGGTGTCACAGGAGGCTGCAGGACCGCGGCCATGGGGTGTGTGCCCAGCCTCGTACACGACAAGTGCACTCCAGGAATTCCACCGCTGACACCCAGAGTCGCCTCTGGGTGTCGCTGTTCCCTACTGGGTGACGTCACAGGGCGGCGCCGTCCCACGTTCCTTATCCGGGCCGGGAGAGACAGAGCAGTTTTTGGGCGGGTCTCGTGTATACTGCTTCTCCGGGCACCGAGGACCCTGCTGATCCCGAGATGCGGGAGGCACAGAGCCGTCACCTGGTCTGATCATCCCCGCCGCTCCCGGGCTGTGCCCGCCACCCACCCATGGGATGATGAGGCGGAAGAGATCGCGGGGTACAGCTGCCACTGGCCGAGGTATGAGACGCTGCTCCCGGCGGGATGGCTAGCGGCGGCTCCGGTTCCGCCCGGTCTTCTGTGCCCTCTGGAGCGGCCCCAGGGGGCTCCCAGCCCCGCAAGAAGCTACTGACGATCTGTGACCAGTGCAAGGCCAGGATGCAGCTGGTGGCTGACCTGCTCCTGCTGTCCAGCGAGCCCCGGCCTGTCCGGACTGAGAGCTGTGCCCAGCTGGGGGAGGCCTTCGAGAAGTGCCGGGACACGGTCATTGCCCGGACCAAAGGACTGTCCATCCTCACCCATGACGTCCAGAGCCAGCTCAACATGGGCCGCTTCACCGAGGTGGGGGAGAGCCTGCAGGAGATGGTGGACCTGGTGGTCTCTCTCATTGAGCTGTCTGCCCATGCCGCATACCTGGCAGCGGTGGAGGTGCCCGGTGCCCAGTCTGCGCTGCCTGGCTTGGTGGATCGCTACAAGGTGACTCGGTGCCGCCATGAGGTGGAGCAGAACTGTGCTATCCTCAGGACGGTCCCCCTACAGGACCTGACACCCCAGCTCCTGCTGGAAGTCTCCCAGAACCTGTCCACTAACCTCAAAACCCTCACGGATGCCAGCGTGGCCGCCAGCGAGAAGTCCAGGGATAAATTTGCTAAGGAACAGTTTAAGCTTGGGGTGAAGTGTATGAGCACCAGTGCCACCGCTCTCCTGGCCTGCATCAAGGAGGTAAAGACTTCCCCGAGTGACCTCTCCAGAAACCGCTGTGCCCTCTTCAGTGGTCCCTTGGTGCAGGCGGTCCATGCCTTGGTGGGCTTTGCCACCGAGCCTCAATTCCTGGGCAAAGCTGCCATTCTGAACGCAGAGGGCAAAGCGGTGCAGACGGCCATCTTGGGGGGTGCCATGAGTGTGGTGTCTGCCTGCGTTCTCCTGACCCAATGCCTCAGGGATATAGCCCAGCACTCGGACAGCAGCAGCAAGATGACGGACTACAAGGAGCGCTTGAGGAGCTCGGCTTGTGCGGTGTCTGATGGCTGCAACCTGTTATCTCAGGCCCTGCGAGAGCGCTCGTCTCCTAGAACTCTTCCGCCAGTACACTCCAATTCTGTGAAATCGCCCTAAATGTGCCCTTCCCTCACTTTTACCAAAGAGTAGTCCGAGGAAACGACCCTTTCTCCCATCTCGACAGAGGCCTCCATGTATGAAAGGATCATACTTGGGCTGTCGCACGCTCCAGGTGCTAGATATTGAAAATGATTTCGCCTTGACATATTTAGTGATGATATTTAAAGCTGTGGGTGGAGGAGAAGTGAAGTTATTGGTGCCAGCGCTGCTATGAGGGTGCTGTGCCACCTGTTCTATAGCAAGGCTTTCATATGTAGAAGGCCGGTTTGCACATTGCTGCCCCCAGTGACGTGATGGCACTCGGTACCTAACCTGCTATACATCCCAGACCCCAGTGTCACTTTACTGGCGAGGGGGCATACACGAATACAGAACTGTATGCATCGTGTGCCCAGCTCATCCGTGGCCCTAGTGGTTACATAGCGATCAGTTCATGCGGCTTATCAAAGGGTGAGCTCTGTGGCAGTGTATAGCAAGACCTGTGGTGGTCCGGTCCAAGAGATCTCTCGGGGACCACTGTCTGACAAGGTCACTTATCGAGTTGGGGGCTGGTGGTCCCATTGACTTTATATGATCAGAAGAAAATAGACTGGATCAGCCGACAAAAGTCTATGGGCCGCCATTGTAGGAGCGAGGTTCACTTCACGTTAGTCGATGGTCCATGTCAGTCCCTAAATAATGAGCAATGTGTAAACTGAGCCTTACTGATCCGGCAGTCGGATGACAGGAGGGTGGGGGATCTGTGACCGTCTAGATTTTGGGACAAGCGAACAAATGTTAGCATTTTTCTTTATTAAAATCTCTTGGTTACAGTGCTGCATATTCTGTTCATTTGGACTTCCTAACCTGTAAGGAAATGGTTAATCTGGTCCCTACGAAATCATATGGGTAATATAAATTTTCTGCAGTACTGATTTCTGTCCTTGGGTAAGCAGCAGTCTTCATGAAAGTAATAACCTTTTAGTGCCTGCAACCATGTGAAGCCTTGGGGTATTTTATTTTTTGTTTTAAATATGACATTTTTATTTTTTTATTTTTTTTTCTATAAAAGTTTAATTTAAAGGGAATCTGTCGCCAGTCTTATGTTTCCCTTTTTGAGGGCAGTATAAGGCGCCTTTCAGACGAGCGGTTGTCGCGCTGCGGACTCCCGGACTGATCTTCCAGCACTGCAGGGGTCCGCGTAGCATTATATTGATTTGTGATGCTATTTAACCCTTTACAGTTCTGGAATGTATTGGATAACACTGATATAATGTTGTCAGTGTTATCCAATACATTCCAGACCTCTAAGGGTTATAAATGGCATCATAAATCCTTATAATGCTATGCGACCCCCGGCAGTGCTGGGCGATCAGACCGGGAGCTGCGCTGAGGGTCTCGTCCGAAAGGGGTCTAACCTGGAGACGCGGACCCCGATTGCAACACAGGGTCACCTTATTTTGTAACTTTCCTTGACCAGTCATTTTCTTAGGGTAGGTTCACACCTGTCTTTACCTGATCCGGCAGAGAACAGAGGCCTAGCCGGATACTGCTGTTCCCTGCCAGACACCACAGTGACGGCTGTGGTGAAACTACCACTCCCAGCATGCTCCATTCAGCATGTTCTGAGAACAGCCAAGCACCTTGGGAGTTGTAGTTTTACCACAGCGGGAGTGCCAGAGGTTAGCCGTAACGGATCCATAATGTGATCCTGCGGGGCCGGCTTTCGACCTGACAAAAACCGTTGCATGCACTTATGCCAGAAACCTCCGGATCCCATTGTATTCAAGGGGGTCCAGCAGTGAATGGCAGTATCCGGCTATGCCGGATCTGGTGAACCCCCGGCAGGCCCTTCTATGCCAGATCGGTTAAATGCAGGTGTGAACCTACCCTTTAAAATCCTGGGGATGAGCTCCAGCGTGACCTGTACACTGGAGTTCTGATACTCCTGAGCTCCCTCCGCAATCTGGTGGATCATTGACTTTAATCCCTTTTATGTTGTATGGGAATAATCTGCCAATTAGTGTTGGGGGTGGACGGGGCAGCTGGGAGCTTGTGAATACCAGGACTCCTGAACGGGTGCACTTCATGGAGCGGACTTTGTAATCGGGGTCCCTGGTAGCAGTTTACACAGCACTCGGGGCAGTATAGGACCGGTGACAGATTCCCTTTACAGCTTTATAACAGAGCACTAACTTTTTTATTTTTAACATCAAGCCGTGGTCTACAACATGTCCATGTCCTGCATCTACTGATGGCCCTAGGCTGTTAGGAGTCATAGATATTGCAGACTATTGATCTACATTGTATCGACCGTCACTCCCGAAGCCTCTATCTTTTAGGCTGCGGGTGGGGGACAACTAGTTATATTCTAGATGAATGTAAGGAAGTGCTGCTTCCCATAGTTCATAGATCTTCGTTCTGAGAGCTGTCATTGGTTTGACTGGTGTGATGAGGCATGTTATGGAAAATGACTCCTGACAGTGGTGTGTAATACCATATAACGGACATGCTGTAGGCTCTATCTTAGTAAGGCCACATTCTGCCACCGCAAATAAATACTGAGGATACAGTCCCATGTAAGAGCTAAGAACCTCTCCCGTGGACAAGGTGGTGCAGCGTTCACATGAATCCTGTGCTGTACTGCAGCTCGAGGTCCTGAATGTCCCGTTATACAGCAGATACAAGGCCTGTAACAAGCGCAGATCGACTTCCGATATCGTTGAGCGTGCTTGCGACAGGCAGCTCGTCTGCTTTACTTTCATTTCAACATGGCAATTATCAGGAGGGGTTAGAATGAGCTGTTGTTTTTACAGTTCATTAAAACCCCTCGACTCCTAGTTGCGTTGTATGCACCAGACAACAGTCGGGAGCAAACGTTTGTTTGGGAGCTCCTCGGCCCATTTAAAGGGGTTGCTCACCCCTGGGGACCTTGTCTGCAGAGCCCCCAGCGTGGCCAGACCTGCGGTGGTAATAATACTTTTTTCTTAAAGGGGTTGTCTCATCACAGCTGTCTCATTGCCGCTAGGATCCTATATTGAGAGCAGAGCCCTGAAAGTGGTGGAGAGCACACTGCACTTGCGCAGCCACCCTCCATTCATTTTTGGCTATTTCCGTCAGGCCCATCGAAGTGAATGGGAGCGGTAGCCGGTCATGCGTAGTGCGCTCCCATTCACTTCTATGGGGAGAGCGCTTGGTGGTGGCCAGACCGGTGTCCTCCAGGCACCACCTTGCGGGGCTCCGTTCCCGATATAGACCTGCACCTATAAGACAATGGGGGCATATCCTAGCCATATGCCCCCATTGTCTGAGATGAGACAACCCCTTTAATCCTTGCCCTTTCGGCACTGCAGGTCTTAGGTCTCCCTGTGTCAACATCTGGTTTGGCAGGGGTCACCCATGCGTCATGTTAATTGGACACCTAACGCATGGGTGACGTGTCACCACTGTGACCAGTCGTTAGCTGCAGTGTCCACATAACACCCGCTAAACCAGATGTCGACACGGAGACCCAACAGCTGCAGCACCCAAGGGGGAGTGAGGTTGCTGTAACCCAGCAGCAGGGATCAGGTAAGTATGATTCTCTCTGTGGGTCTGGCCACCACCTGCAGAAAAGGCCCCCAGGGGTGAACAACCCCTTTAAGAGCACGTGTGACCACCGCTTACTCCGGCACGTCATTCTTGTATTTGGGGGGAGTCCCAGCAATAGAACTTCTTATAGTGGGGCAACCCCTTTAAGGAAGCGTTAAGGCTGCAGCATGGTGCCCACTACTTGCTACAAAGTTGCACTTGGTGCTCTGTTAGATTTACAGTCCAGTTTTGGACCCGCTGTAAATACAGAATGCAGACCCTCACGTCTTGCTTGTATTGTGGACATAAGCGGTGTCTTGTGTAATGGAAGAACGCCATCCTTTGCAGTGTCTGATGACCACCACTGAGGCGGTGACCCTGTCAATGACTGCTTATTTCTAGTATCAGAGAGTGGTTCTTACTTTCTAAAGTTCCCCTTCAGCACTAAGCCCCATTTACTACAAGTCCTGGCAGAAAAGTGGCATTATCGAGGCCTTAAAATCCGCGCTGGGCGCAGTTTTTGAGCCGACGTCTTCCATGCTTCCCACCAAGGTGTTGCTGTGTATGATCGGCAGGAATAAAAGGGTTACCTCACTTAGTTTTAGACATTTTGTATGGCTTCTAGCTGCTGGATGTAGCCACCCTTTTTATCCTGCAAATGGAGTGTGAATGGAGAATGTGGAGTGCCCAGAGAGTTAAAGCCACCTCTCCCCCTTCTCCCCATGTGCTGACTTACTGTTGGGGGTGGGTTACAGTGAGCGTGTTTCCTGAATGTACACTATAATAAAATGATTGTCATTTTTATGTCCGTTTTTACTTTGCATGTATTTGGAGTATTTATTTCACCCATTAAAAAGTTTCTGAAACTCTTGAATGCATTCTTCAATCTTCAGTACAAATTCGGGTTTTTCTCTTTATAAGGCCTAACAGTCTTCTAGAGCCCCTCCTCTGGATAGGTGGTCAATAACTGATCAGCCAGGGTTTGTCACTCCATCCGCTACACTAGGGATTAGCAACCTCCAGCTGTTCTGAAACTACAGGACAGGCGAGTATGGTGGCATGCTGGGAATTGTAGTTTCACAACCGCTGGGGTGCCGAAAGTGGCTGATCCCTGCATACCACAATGGACAGCATTGAAGTTAACAGCTAATTTTTGGGGGAGCAGTGTGTTGGGGCCCCTTGCTGATCTGATATGGCATCAGTATCAAAATCCTGGAAAACCCCTATAATTGTTTGGAGCTATAATATGGCACATGGTACACTTCTGTATGACCAAACTGTTGGGCAATATATCGGTAGGTGTGATATACTGCTGTGTTAAGATATGGCGATATTGCTGTCCCTTAATTACCGCTGTATTTTTGTGACATCACGCCTGCTTCTGCCCTGAGGCAGGGGGGCCACAATATGCTGTTGTCCCTGCCATTCAGTCCCATAAGCCTCAGGCCGCTAGGTCTGAAGCCTATGTGTCAGTAGAATGGCGCTGGTAGTCGCGGTCACAATGCATCACACCGCCTGTGATCTTGCGCATGAGGTGGCAGTGATGTCATAGCAACCACCCGAAGAAAGAAGAAACCTGTGGCTTGCATCACAGACAGTTGCAGGTGAGTATAATATGATTTATTTATTATTATGCTGGATCTATGACACTAGTGGGGGAAATACCGGGGGCAGGATAGAGAGCATTACATATGGATATGTTATATATGGGGGGCATTATTCTAGAGAGAACATTATATGCAGGGACATGTATAGGTACTATGGGGGGGCATTACTATTATTGGGGGTACAGTATAGGGGATAACATTAACATTATTTTCAACGATACGGATTATGTAACTGTGTTTTGAACTCAATCATGAATAATCACACTGGATTAATCCCCTACATAAATATAGATTGGGTTTAACCCCGTTACGACCATGTGCCATACATGTACAGCACTTGTTTCTGGCCTTCGGTCCGGACACCATACATTCAGGAGCAGGTAGGGTCTGCAGCTTTTTTTTTTTTCTTCCTTTTACACAGGTTTGATAACTCTCCCTCGTTTGGGTCCTTTGTTAGGAAATGTTCTGTAAGGTAAGAAAATGAAAATAGCTGCACTGTTGCAAATAATTTTTGTGCCTTAAGGTTTCAAAATGACATCCTTTAACCTAGATGAATGGTTTCATGAACTTGTGAAGATGTTGGTGCACATGTGGTAGTATTTTAGTTGCAGTACACAGTGGGGATTTCCTGGCTGCTTGGGGATTTGATCAGGTTTTGTCAGATCCTGTTCAGGATTTCCCTAACATCACATTGCCTGTGTTACCATGATGTAACATAGGATCAAAGCCAGTTGCATTTCAGATATATTTGATTATAACATTGTGCCCATAACATGTGCAGACGACATGCTTCAGAGTGGTTATCGAGAAAAGCTCACAGGTTAAAGGGAGTTTAAGGCCGCCCGGATCACGCTGTAGAAGGTTTGCCTCTCATTAAAATAGTACTTCTCTTGTGTCTGTCCAATGTAGAGATCCTGAAAAAAGTACTTTATAAAATTATTTAATTTAGTAGTTGCAAGTGCCCAGGCCCCTCAGCTACGTGCCCAGATAACCGCTCCCCTTGCAGTCCTCTTGCCCACCCTCCTCGTACTTTGTTCTCCACTGGCTTGGAGATCTCGCGCAAGCACCGGTCACCGCTGGACCCGCGCATACGCACTGCTCTGCCTGCTATGGGTAGATGCACTGATCTTAAAGGGAGTCTTTCACCTAATCTGAGCGTTTTAGACCGCTCAGATCAGGTTATAGACTCTTTGACCCTCATTACAATGTTACCTTTGTTTTCTGTGTCCCTCGTCCAGATATTGACACTTTTTTAAATGTATGCAAATGAGCTTCTGAAGGTGCCCAGGGGTGGCGTTACTGTCCAAAAAAACACACCTCTTTCAGCCCTCTGGCCCGCCCTTCTGTCCTATTATTACCTCCTCCTCTGCCTCCAGCCGGCGAACCTCACGAGCGGCAAGAGAAGAAGTCAGGCTGGGAACTGGCCCGAACCTGCACACTGCTTTGCCCATTATGGGCAGAGGAACAGCTTTTCATATTGCGCATGCGCCGGTCAGCTGTCTTTAGTTGGCCGGCGCATGCGCAATATGAAAAGCTGTTTCTCTGCCCATAATGGGCAAAGCAGTGTGCAGGTGCGGGCCAGTTCCCAGCCTGACTTCTCTTGCCGCTCGTGACGTCCGCTGCCTGGAGGCAGAGGAGTTGGTAATAATAGGACAGAAGGGCGGGCCAGAGGGCTGAAAGAGGTGTGTGGTTTTTCTGGGCACATTGCCCAGTAACGCCGCCCCTGGGCACCTTCAGAAGCTAATTTGCATACATTTAAAAAGTGTTTTTTTTTTTAAATATCTGGACGAGGGACACAGAAAACAAAGGTAACATTGTAATGAGGGTCAAAGAGTCTACAACCTGATCTGAGTGACAGACTCCCTTTAACCACCTCCGGACCGCTGTACGCAGATTCGCGTTCCGGAGGTGGCAGCGCTGCGCACAGTCACGCATATACGCGTGACCAAACCCTGATTGGCAGTCACCAACTTCAGCCGCACCTGTAGTTCCCCCTTTCACCGCCCAGTCTGGAGTTCGGGTTGAGACGGCTCAAATCGGTTCGGCCCTGGGATTTTTTGAGCTGTTCTTGACTGCGGAGCTCTTGGACTTGGTCGTGGCAGAGACCAACCAGTATGCCACACAATTTATATCCACCAACCCGGGAAGCTTTTATGCCCAGCCTTTCCGGTGGAAACCAGTCCAAGTTTCCGAAATTAAAATTTTTTTGGGCCTTCTCCTCACATGGGCCTGACAAAAAAGCATGAATTGCGGTCATATTGGTCAACGCACCCGATTCATCACATGCCCATGTTCTCTGCTGCTATGTCCAGGGCACGATTTGAGGCCATCCTCCGTTTCCTGCATTTTAGCGACAACACCACCTCCCGTCCCAGAGGCCACCCAGCTTTTGACCGGCTCCACAAAATTCGGCCCCTCATAGACCATTTCAACCAGAAATTTGCAGATTTGTATACCCCCGAGCAAAACATCTGCGTAGACGAGTCCCTAATACATTTTACCGGGCGCCTTGGCTTCAAACAGTACATCCCAAGCAAGCGTGCCCGGTATGGGGTCAAATTGTATAAGCTCTGTGAAAGGGCCACAGGCTATACCCACAAATTTCGTGTCTATGAGGGAAAAGATCAGACCCTGGAGCCGGTCGGTTGCCCTGACTACCTGGGGAGCAGTGGGAAGACAGTCTGGGACTTGGTGTCACCCTTATTCGGCAAGGGGTACCATCTTTATGTGGACAATTTTTACACAAGTGTGGCCCTCTTTAGGCATTTGTTTCTAGAACGGATTTGCGCCTGTGGCACCGCGCGAACTAGTCGCGTGGGCTTCCCCCAACGGCTTGTAACCACCCGTCTTGCAAGGGGGGAGAGGGCTGCCTTGTGTAACGAAGAACTGCTCGCGGTGAAATGGAGAGACAAGCGTGACGTTTACATGCTCTCCTCCATTCACGCAGACACGACAATCCAAATTGAGCGAGCAACCCGTGTCATTGAAAAGCCCCTCTGTGTCCACGACTATAATGCGCTCATGGGAGGGGTGGACTTCAATGACCAGATGTTGTCTCCGTATTTAGTTTCCCGCAGAACCAGACGCTGGTATAAGAAGGTGTCTGTATATTTAATTCAATTGGCGCTGTACAATAGTTTTGTTCTCTACAGTAAGGCTGGGAGAACACGATCTTTCCTCAAATTCCAGGAAGAGATCATCGAGAACCTCCTTTACCCAGGAGGTTCCGTGGCCCCATCCCCCAGTGTAGTTAGCCGTCTACACGAGTGACATTTCCCCAGTGTCGTTCCTGGTACCTCAACCCAACCGTCACCCCGAAAAAGATGTCGTGTCTGTAGCAGGAGTGGAATAAGGCGTGACACCCGCTATTTCTGTCCTGACTGTCCGGACCACCCTGCCCTATGCTATGGAGAGTGTTTCCGGAAGTACCACACACAGGTACACCTAGCATAGGGATTGCATCTCACAGGACAGGCACACAGGGCTATTAGGGCCCTTTTACTCTCAGCTGCTGCAAACCTCTCCTTTCACCTGGGATAAAGTGCATAACGTACTTCGCCACATCTTTGGGCGATTTGCGCTTTGCACATTGTCCCATGGGGAAGGAGAGGTTTGTTCTATAAAGGTAAAAAAAACTAAACAAAATAAAAATTACCGGTAAGTAAAAAAGTTTAAAAAAGTTAATATGTTCTGTTCTAAAGTTAATAAAGTTATTGCTTTGCGGCCTGGTTTTTTCTTTTTTGTTTTGTTTTTTTTACCTTCCAGGTGGACCAACCGATCGACCAGCTGCAGCACTGATGTGCATTCGGACAGAAGCATTGCGCTGCTGTCAGATTACACGCAAGTCGGTGTATGCGGCGCTGCAAGACGAGATTTCTCCTCTGCAGTAAAAGATATGTTTGCCGAGGCATATGAGCTGAGGAGGTGGCGGTGTTCATATACTTTGGCAAACACTTTGTATATATAAAAAAATAAATCCCGGCAATGATTTATTCATCCACATCGATTGATGTGAATGGAGAAATCTGGTTTGCCAGGGCATACGAGCTGAAGTGGGTATGGATGTTGGGCGGAGCTCCTATGTCCTGGCAGACGCCTTTCCCCTCCTTTTTCTTTTTTTGGCAGAGATTTTTTCATCCACATTGATCGATGCGAATGAAGAAATCTGTGCCGTTCATTTTTTTCTTTCAGCCCAGAGGCTGAACGGAAAAAAAAAATCTCATTACCTGTATGCTCAATATAAGGAGAATAGCAGAAACTCCTAATGCTGGGCATACATGTAATGATTGCGGAGACCCTCAAATGCCAGGGCAGTACAAACACCCCACAAATAACACCATTTTGGAAAGAAGACACCCCAAGGTATTCGCTGAGGGGCATATTGAGTCCATGAAAGATTGAAATTTTTGTCCCAAGTTAGCGGAAAGGGAGACTTTGTGAGAACAAAATCCAAAAAATCAATTTCCGCTAACTTGTGCCAAAAATTTTTTTTTTCAATGAACTCGCCATGCCCCTCATTGAATACCTTGGGGTGTCTTCTTTCCAAAATGGGGTCACATGTGGGGTATTTATACTGCCCTGGCATTTTAGGGGCCCCAAAGCGTGAGAAGAAGTCTGGTATGCAAATGTCTAAAAATGCCCTCCTAAAAGGAATTTGGGCCCCTTTGCCCACCTAGGCTGCAAAAAAGTGTCACACATGTGGTATCTCCGTATTCAGCAGAAGTTGGGGAATATGTTTTGGGGTGTCATTTCACATATACCCATGCTGGGTGAGATAAATATCTTGGTCAAATGCCAACTTTGTATAAAAAAAATGGGAAAAGTTGTCTTTTGCCAAGATATTTCTCTCACCCAGCATGGGTATATGTAAAATGACACCCCAAAACACATTCCCCACCTTCTCCTGAGTACGGAGATACCAGATGTGTGACACTTTTTTGCAGCCTAGGTGGGCAAAGGGGCCCACATTCCAAAGAGCACCTTTCAGATTTCACAGGTCATTTACCTACTTACCAGACATTAGGGCCCCTGGAAAATGCCAGGGCAGTATAACTACCCCACAAGTGACCCCATTTTGGAAAGAAGACACCCCAAGGTATTCCGTGAGGGGCATGGCAAGTTCCTAGAATTTTTTTATTTTTTGTCACAAGTTAGTGGAAAATGGTGATTTTTTTTTTTTTTTTTTTCATACAAAGTCTCCTATTCCACTAACTTGTGACAAAAAATTTTTTTTTCCATGAATTCACTATGCCCATCAGCGAATACCTTGGGGTCTCTTCTTTCCAAAATGGGGTCACTTGTGGGGTAGTTATACTGCCCTGGCATTCTAGGGGCCCAAATGTGTGGTAAGGAGTTTGAAATCAAATTCAGTAAAAAATGACCTGTGAAATCCGAAAGGTGCTCTTTGGAATATGGGCCCCTTTGCCCACCTAGGCTGCAAAAAAGTGTCACACATCTGGTATCTCCGTACTCAGGAGAAGGTGGGGAATGTGTTTTGGGGTGTCATTTTATATTATACCCATGCTGGGTGAGAGAAATATCTTGGCAAAAGACAACTTTTCCCATTTTGTTATACAAAGTTGTCATTTGACCAAGATATTTATCTCACCCAGCATGGGTATATGTAAAAAGACACCCCAAAACACATTCCTCAACTTCTCCTGAGTACGGGGATACCAGATGTGTGACACTTTTTTGCAGCCTAGGTGGGCAAAGGGGCCCATATTCCAAAGAGCACCTTTCGGATTTCACAGGTCATTTTTTACTGAATTTGATTTCAAACTCCTTACCACACATTTGGGCCCCTAGAATGCCAGAGCAGTATAACTACCCCACAAGTGACCCCATTTTGGAAAGAAGAGACCCCAAGGTATTCGCTGATGGGCATAGTGAGTTCATGGAAGTTTTTATTTTTTGTCACAAGTTTGTGGAATATGAGACTTTGTATGAAAAAAAAAAAAAAATCATCATTTTCCACTAACTTGTGACAAAAAATAAAAAATTCTAGGAACTCGCCATGCCCCTCACGGAATACCTTGGGGTGTCTTCTTTCCAAAATGGGGTCACTTGTGGGGTAGTTATACTGCCCTGGTATTCTAGGGGCCCAAATGTGTGGTAAGGAGTTTGAAATCAAATTCAGTAAAAAATGACCAGTGAAATCCGAAAGGTGCTCTTTGGAATATGGGCCCCTTTGCCCACCTAGGCTGCAAAAAAGTGTCACACATCTGGTATCCCCGTACTCAGGAGAAGTTGAGGAATGTGTTTTGGGGTGTCTTTTTACATATACCCATGCTGGGTGAGAGAAATATCTTGGCAAAAGACAACTTTTCCCATTTTTTTATACAAAGTTGTCATTTGACCAAGATATTTATCTCACCCAGCATGGGTATATATAAAATGACACCCCAAAACACATTCCCCACCTTCTCCTGAGTACGGAGATACCAGATGTGTGACACTTTTTTGCAGCCTAGGTGGGCAAAGGGGCCCATATTCCAAAGAGCACCTTTCGGATTTCACAGGTCATTTTTTACAGAATTTGATTTCAAACTCCTTACCACACATTTGGGCCCCTAGAATGCCAGGGCAGTATAACTACCCCACAAGTGACCCCATTTTGGAAAGAAGAGACCCCAAGGTATTCGCTGATGGGCATAGTGAGTTCATAGAACTTTTTATTTTTTGTCACAAGTTAGTGGAATATGAGACTTTGTAAGAAAAAAAAAAAAAAAAAAATCATCTTTTTCCGCTAACTTGTGACAAAAAATAAAAAGTTCTATGAACTCACTATGCCCATCAGCGAATACCTTAGGGTGTGTACTTTTAGAAATGGGGTCATTTGTGGGGTGTTTGTACTGTCTGGGCATTGTAGAACCTCAGGAAACATGACAGGTGCTCAGAAAGTCAGAGCTGCTTCAAAAAGCGGAAATTCACATTTTTGTACCATAGTTTGTAAACGCTATAACTTTTACCCAAACCATTTTTTTTTTACCCAAACATTTTTTTTTTATCAAAGACATGTAGAACTATAAATTTAGAGCAAAATTTCTATATGGATCTCGTTTTTTTTGCAAAATTTTACAACTGAAAGTGAAAAATGTCATTTTTTTGCAAAAAAATCGTTAAATTTCGATTAATAACAAAAAAAGTAAAAATTCCAGCAGTAAATAAATACCACCAAATGAAAGCTCTATTAGTGAGAAGAAAAGGAGGTAAAATTCATTTGGGTGGTAAGTTGCATGACCGAGCAATAAATGGTGAAAGTAGTGTAGGTCAGAAGTGTAAAAAGTGGCCTGGTCTTTCAGGGTGTTTAAGCACTGGGGGCTGAGGTGGTTAAATGTGCACATGCGCAAGATCTCCAAGCCAGAGGAGGATGAAGTAGGAGAGCAGGGCGGGACAGAGGACTGCAAGAGGAGCGGTTATCTGGGCACATAGCGGAGGGGCCTGGGCACTTGTCTGTTCATGGTTATATGTACAACTCGGTTGTAGGAAGGGAAAATTGCAGATGTTTTGTAAATCCAAAGAAAATATGCTTCTATAATTTTTTGCTAGCAATATGTTTCCCCACTGTCCTGTAAGAAGGCTCTCAGAAGCTACTTTTGGGTAGTGTACTTCTTGGTGAGAGGTAGTAGACCTGCCTGTACAATGCACTCAAAAGCCCGGTTGACAGACTTTGAGTGGGGGTGCATCATTAGAATGAGAGTTCTTCTAATGGATTTCCTGCCATTTAGGCCATTCTGACCTAGATGTTGGGAGCAGTGGTTATGTGAGGTCATGCACAACAGGCTACAGACAGACCGGCAGTAGAGAGGAAAATCTGATCCACAGTCTACAAGTAGCTTCCACGGCTTAGTTTTCCACCATCCAGACAAGGTGGCACCTTCTTAACACACACCTGTTTCTGCCCACACCATTTCCAAGCACTTAGCAGAAGGGAATTTGGTGTCGCAGCACCCATTACATGTCCTGCCATTAACAGCCAGCCACTGTCGTCAGAGTCTGCAGTGGGGTCATAAATGAGAAACATGGACTGGTATTGTATTGTGTTAAGCAATGAATCCAGGTTGTTTGGCATCTGACTATTGAGTTCAAAGATAGAGGCCTGATCACGAGAACAGAAGCCTCGTACCCCCTGCAGCCCCCCGGTGTGTGCCCGCTCCATTCATTTCTATGGGAGTTCTGAAGGTAGCAGAGTACAGCGCTCGGTTATCTGCGGAATTCCCATAGAAATGAATAGAATGTCCAGAATACCCCTTTACTGAATTCCTGCTTCTAGATGATACAGTGTGCACTTCCCAGTGTCTGTATTAACACGTTGCCTACCTAGGACGAGAATGCTCGTCCTAACGGGCTGGTAGTTAACGCCTTAGGACGAGCATTCTCGTCCCAGGGTTAACCGGCTGCCCCACACGCGCTGCCACAATCAGCAGCAGGGGCCCGGCTGTATCTGCCAGTGTCAGTGAAAACACAGATGCCGGTGGATTAACCCCCTGTATGCCGCGGTCACGCTGACCGCGGCATACAGGGGGTTTGTGGCAGCTTGTACATCCCCTTCGGGTCCCCGTGCTGTGATGACGGGGAACCGAGGGTTGCTATGGCAGCCCCGATGCCTTGAACAGGCATCAGGACTGCCAGCTACGGAAGCCCAAGCGATCCAGGGCTGGGTCTCCAAGCAACTGTTAGCGATTTACAGTGGAAGACACTGACAGTTCGATACAGTACAATACAAATGTGTTGTATTGAAACAGGGATCAGACCCTGAAATGTTGAAGTCCCATAGTGGGACAAAAAATAAAGTAAAAAAAAATTAAAAGTTTCAACATATTAGGGATCGCCGCGTCTGTATCGACCAGCTCTATAAAAATATCACATGACCTAACCCCTCAGATGAACACCGTCAAAAACTAAAAATAACTGCTAAAAAAAAATTATTCTCGCCCTACATAACTAAAAGTGCAACACCAAGCGATCAAAAAGGTGTATGCCCCCCAAAATAGTACTAATCTAACAGTCGCCTCATACCGCAAAAAACGAACCCCTACCTAAGACAATCGGCCCAAAAAAAAACTATGGCGCTCAGAGTGTGGAGACACTAAAACATGATTTTTTTTTTTTTTTAAATGATATCATTGTGTAAAACCTAAATAAAAGTATACATATTAGGTATTGTCATGTCCGTAACGACCTGCTTTATAAAAATATCACATGACCTAACCCCTCAGGTGAACACAGTAATAAAATAAAAAGTGTCAAAGCCATTTTTTGTCACCTTACATCACAAAAAGTGTAATACCAAGCGATCAAAACGTCATGCGCAGACAAAATTATACCAATCAAATCGTCATCTCATCCCGCAAAAAATGCAATCCTACCTAAGACAATTGCCCAAAAAATATGGCTCTCAGAATATGGAGACACTAAAACTTCATTTTTTTTTTGGGGGTTTAAAAAATATTGTTGTGTAAAACTTAAATAAAAAAAGTATACATATTAGGTATCGCCGCGTCTGTAGCAACCTGCTCTATAGAAATACCACATGATCTAACCTGTCAGATGAACATTGAAAATTAACAAAAAATAAAAACCGTGCCAAAACAGCTATTTTTGTTGCCTTGCCTCACAAAAAGTGTAATATAAAGCAACCAAAAATCATATGTACCCTAAAATAGTACCAGCAAAACTGCCACCTTATCCCATAGTTTCCAAAATTGGGTCTTTTTTTTGGAGGTACTACTCTAGGGGTGCATCAGGGGGTCTACAAATGTGACATGGCAGCTTAAAATTATCCCAGGGAAATCTGCCTTCCAAAAACCACATATGGGGTGTTTCTGTAAACTACAGAATAAGGGCAATAAATATTGAGTTTTGTTTGGCTGTTTACCTGTGCTTTGTTACTGGAAAAAGTGAATTTAAATGGAAAATCTCCCAAAATAGTGAAATTCTGAAATTGAATCTCCATTTTCTATTAATTCTTGTGGAACACCTAAAGGGTTAACAAAGTTTTCAGTTTTGAATACCTTGAGGGGTGTAGTTTCTAAAATGGGGTCACTTTTGGGTGGTTTCTATTATGTAAGCCTCACAAAGTGACTTCAGACCTGAACTGGTCCTTAAAAAGTTTTGGGAAATTTTCTGAAAAATTGCAAGATTTGCTTTTAAGCCTTCTAACGTCTTCAAAAAAATAAAATGGCATTCACAAAATGATCCAGACATGAAGTAGACATATGGGGAATGTAAAGTAACTATTTTTGGAGTTATTACTATCTATTATTAAAGTAGCGAAATTGAAATTTGAAAATATTTCCAAATTTTAGCCAAATTTGGTATTTTTTTATAAATAAAAATGAAATTTTTTTGACTAAATTTTACCACGGTCATGATATACAATACGTGATGAGAAAACAATCTAAGAATGGCCTGGATAAGTTAAAGCGCTTTAAAGATTTCACCACATAAAGTGACATATGTCAGATTGGCTAAAAATGGCAGGGTCCTTAAGGTGTTAATGGCCTTTCTACACTATATGTATTCTGCGGTCCTCAAACCGCAGATACGCAAAATATGGATACCGGTCGTATGCATCTCACACTTTTTTTGGTCCCCATGATAGAAATGCTTATTTCCCCTTCGCCCATGACTGCACCCCTGGAGAGACCGCCTCCTCCTCCTCAGGACAGGAACCAGGAACCAGAATTTCTTTAAAAGAGGGTCCACCCCCTCTATCCCCAGTTCTGTTTCCTGTCCTAAGGGACAGATGGAATTGGAATCTCTGTTTTGAAAGAATCAGAGCTGCGGGGGCCTCGGCTTTTCCAAGTATTAGGAGGGTTACCCCAGGCGGTGTAAGCCTCCTCTAGTAGCCGTTGCGACAAGACTGGGCTCCCTTCTCTTCCTACCCACTACGGTCTCCTTCCCGGCCTGGGCGGGTTACGGCCTTCCTGGTTGCAGCAGGCCATATTTTGCATGTCCGGCTGCCGGCACATGTAGAATAGACGTCGCTTCTGGTTGGCAGAGGGAGAAAGCGCTGTGCTGCAGACCGGTAGTGGGGAGAAGCCGGCATACGCGCGCCAGGAGAAAAGCCCAGCCAGCTCACTGTCATGACGGAGAAGAGGCTGACAGTTCCTCCATTATGGCTGTATTGCTGTATGATTATGGAGCAGGCTCAGTGTACTGAAACCACCAATGATACACTGGAACCAGAGTGGGGTAAGAGGGGGTTGTTCCCCCATTAACATCAGTGTTATGTAGTTTCTCAAAGGGGCCATCTTCTATGCCCAGATATGAGTCTTCTAGGAAGGTCTCCAGATCAAAGGAGAAGGGTTGCTGTTTGTAAAAGAAAGTTACCATCTGCCTGGGTTAAACCCCTGTGTCAAGCATGCATATGCAAGTTAATGGGGGAGAAAGCTCTGTCTCTGATGGGCAGTATCAAGCAGATGATCTGTGATGATCAAGCAGTACCTCTGTGGCCGCATCTAACTTCCCCTTCCAGTGACAGTGATGTATTGTCAGGTTTGGAGGAAAAAGGGGAATGGCAATCTCCAAACGATTCTTCTCAGGACGAGTCTGCAGGAAAGCCGCTCTTCCATGCTGAGAACACTAATGCCCTGGTTAAAGCAGTTAGAGCTTCTATGGGTTTAGACCAGGCATCCTCAAACTGCGGCCCTCCAGCTGTTGCAAAACTACAACTCCCAGCATGCCCGAACAGCCTACAGGTATCAGCCTACAGCAGGGCATTGTAGGAGTTGTCGTTTTACAACAGGTGGAGGGCCGCAGTTTGAGGATGCCTGGTTTAGATGATGAGAAATTACCACAATCCGTTCAGGACTCTTATGTTTGAGGACCTAGGTCCAAGAAAGAGGTTTTTGACGTCCATAAAAATATTCAGGTTGTCATTTCCAAAGAGTGGAAGAAACCTGATAAAAAAATTTTTTTTATTCCTCCATCTGTTAAACGTAAATATCCTTTTGATGAACAGGTTTCCGCATTTTGGGATAGGATTCCTAAGCTTGATGCCCCTGTAGCCAAAATGTCCAGGAAGGCAGCACTTTCCTTTGAAGATATGGGATCTCTTATAAATCCGATGGATAAAAGAGCAGAGATTTATTTAAAAAAAATATATATTTGGGAAGCCTCTGCTGCAGCATTTAAGCCTGCCATTGCTGCTATTTCCATTGCTAGGTCCCTAAAACTTTGGATGGGGAAATAGAAGCCCACATTAAGGGGGGCACCCTGTCTAACTCTGCCCGTAGAGCGATTTGTTTGAAGGGCTGGAATGGGGACACTAGTTCAAGAGCTAAGCTTTGTGCCATTCCATGTCAGGGCGAATTTATATTTGGGTCTGTTTTGGTTGATTTGCTAGAGAAGGCCTCATTTAGAATAAAGGGCTTCCCCTCTACTAGTCAGCAGCCCCCTAGGAGGTCCTTCCGTCCCAGGTTTAATAGGGAGAGTTTCAAAGGGTAGGAAAGGGCAAAACATCATGCAAGAGGTGCTAAAAAGTTTAAGGGGTTTCTTTTTTCCGGGTCAGATGCCTCAAAGAAACAGGTTTGGTTATAGCAAATTCTGTCAGATTTCCCAAAGCAGTCGGCTATTGTGGCGGAAGTTTTTCTTCCATCCTAGAGAAGAAGGTCCTAGTAGAGGTTCCAAAACAAGATGTGGCCAAAGGGTTTTATTCAACCCTTTTGTTTGTCAAAAAAACGTATGGTTCTTTCTTGAATATAATAAGCTTGAAATGGTTGAACCATTAGCGTATGAGAGGTTTCGGATGGAATCCATCAGGTCGGCGATAATCTCTTTCCAGACTGCTTCATGGCCACTGTAGATCTGAGGGATGCGTATTATCATGTCACTATACATCCCAGACATCAGAGTTTTTTTTGAGGGGTGCATTTCAGCTAAAGGAAATAGTCCTACACCTTCAGTTCTGAGCCCTACCATTTAGTCTGTCCCATGCCACGAGGTTCTTCAGCAACATTGTATTAGAGATGGTGGCCCATGTCCGGGAGAGGGAGGGAGGTAGTTATCATCCACTACCTAGATTACTTTCTTCTTATTGCCAAATCAAGTCAGATCCTTCTAGGACATATTGTTTGGTTGAGGGAGGTTCTAGAGAAACTGGGTTGGGATGTAAATCTAGAAAAAAAACTGTTTGTGCCCAACTCAGACTTGCAAATTCTTAGGGATGATCTTAGATTCCAGATATCAGAGGTGCCTGATACCCCTACAAAAGCCCTTTTGATCAAGTCAGAGGTTCAGGTTCTTCTCTCCTGTCAGTCGATCCCTTGAGGGAAGCCATGTTGGTGCTGGGTCTCATTCCAGGGGTAGAATAGGCCCAGTATCATTCGAGACTTCTCCAGCTTCAGATTCTGGAGGAATGGGACAGGTGTATCTTTTCTCTGGATGCGGAGATCTCTCTATCACCTCAAGGATCTGGGGTGGTGGATAGATTGCAAAATCTACAGAAAGGTGTACCTTGGCAGAGGGAAGCAGTTCTTCCCTTGACCACAGATGCCAGTCCATCCGGATGGGAAGCCCATGTGGAATCTCTTCTGCTACAGGGGAGTTGGGACAGCAATGCTCAGTCAGTCTCACAATTTCAGAGAGCTGAATGTGATCCGGTTAGCCTTAGTTCAGAGTCTTCCAGTCCTCAGAGGTAGAAATGTGAAAATATACTCAGAAAATGTAACGGCAGTGGCCTACATCAACAGACGGGAGGCACCAGGGCTCCAGGTCTTATTTTCCTCACTCATCAGATTTTCAGTGTGGCAGAGGCTTCTCTATTATCTCTTTCAGTGGTACATCTCAGAGGAGCAGACAATGTGAGAGCAGATTTTCTCAGTTGTCATCGTCCGTGCCAGGGGGAATGGTCCCTAGATCAGAGAGTATTCGATCGGATAGCAGCCTTATGGGGTGTCCCAAAGATAGATCTTTTTGCCACCAGGTTAAACAGAAAGATAGAAGTTTTCTTTCCCTTTTTTTTTTTTTTTACAAAGGACGCCTTTGCTCAATCGTGGAAGCTGCTCCTTCTATACGCCTCCCCCCCCCCCCCCCTAAAAGTTGTTACCAAGAGTTCCCTGGAAGATCAGGGGAAAAAGAGCTACTGTAATGGTTATAGCCCGCAAAATGTCAATTTTTCACCCACAGATAAGAAATCATCACCTGACTGACTGCCTCGCTTGCAGATTTTGAGAAAGAGAGGGCTTTCTGAAAATTTTATTACCACTCTGTTGGCCAGTCATAAGGAGATCACATCTTACATTTATCTGAGAGTTTGGCTAGCTTTTTATAGATTTCTCAACAGACCAGTGGATGTGCTGGCTGCGCCAGACATTCCACTCGTGTTAGATTTTTTACAGGAAGGATGAAGAAAGAAACATAGGCCTAGCACCCTGAAAGTACAGATCTTGGCATTAAGTGCTCTCTTTGAGTTTAAGTTGGCAGAACACCCTTGGGTTAGGAGATTATGGCAGCAGTTTCTAAGTTGTCCCCGGTCTGTAAAAATAAGGTTCATCCTTGGGATCTAAACTTGGTTCTTTCGGCCCTCACTTCAGATCCCTCACTTCAACCTATCAGTATGATCTCCCTAAAATACTCTCGCTTAAGCTTGCTTCCTGAGGGTTAGTGAGATTGCTGCTCTTTCCATTAGCAGTACTTGCAAATTTGGCGAGATAAACGGGAGACAAGGCGCTCATAGGGTAGTAATTTTTAGTAAATAGTTTTTTAGAGAGAGTACTGTGTCAGTAGTTACACTCACCTTCTGGTGTTGTGCTTGTATCAGCATAACACTTGCAAAGGCGAGGGGGAATAAAGGTTCAATCCGGATGAGGTATGCTGCCGGTATCTTTCTCAATCCTAGAAGTTGCCAGTACTCCAGAGGAGTGATGTAGAATACTGTGAAAGGGCTGTGTACTAGCTTGTACACACTGATACCTTTTGGCGCAAAACCACACAATAGCGAAAGATGTCTTTTTAGAAATATTTATTCAGGTGACAACGCGTTTCGGAGTAACGATACTCCTTTATCAAGTCTTTGAGACCGGCTATACACAATTGGCAGGGCTGGTCCAATTACTGGGGTCGGGTCCTGTCTGTGTGTAGCGCTACACACAGACAGGAGCCGACACCAGTAATTGGACCAGCCCTGCCAATTGTGTATAGCCGGTCTCAAAGACTTGATAAAGGAGTATTGTTACTCCGAAACGCGTTGTCACCTGAACAAATAAATATTTCTAAAAAGACATCTTTCGCTATTGTGTGGTTTTGCGCCAAAAGGTATCAGTGTGTACAAGCTAGTACACAGCCCTTTAGCAGTACTTGGTAATTTTGGAGGATCCGGTAGTTATCTCACCTGATCCTTCCTTTTTTTACTGAAGGTCTCTTTCAGGTTTCACCGTTCCCAGGAGATAGTGTTACCATCCTTCTGTTCTTCTCCTAAAAATAAGAGTCAGTATTCCATTGTTTGGAAGTTAGGAAATGCATTGTTCAGTACCTGCAGGTCACACAACCATGGAGGTCCTCCTCCCGTTTGTTGCTATTATTTCAGGGTCTGAGGAAGGGTTCTGCTGCCTCATCCAAGACCATAGTTAGATTGATTAGTCAGGCTTTTTCCTTAGCATATTCTTCTTCAGGGTTCGGGGCCCACTCTTCTAGGTCAGTCTCCACTTACTGGGCAGAGAGGGCTTCCACTTCCATAGAGAAGATATGTGGAGCAGCCACCTGGAGTTCTACTCCCACTTTCTTTAGGCACTATAGACTTCAGCTTCCTTCTAATGAAGGCCTTACTTTTGGTTGTAAGGTGCTTCAAGCTGTTGTCCCACCCTAAATAGGATTCTTGCCTATTCTCCAGGGGTGCTGTCATAGGCGAAGGGGAAAATTTAGATTACACTTACCGGTAATCGGTCTTCTTTGAGCCTATGACAGCACCCGCATAATTAAAATGCTTTGTCTATGAAGTAATAAAACATTAAATAAAATAAATAAAAATGACAATTTTATTATAAGAAAGTTGGATAGAATGTATATGGGGGTTTTGTTAAGATGTTATGTTCCTTAGTTCTTGCAAAAGGACTGGGGATAGAGGGGTGAACCCTCTTTTAAAGCAATTCTGGTTCCTGTTTCCTGTCCTGAGGAGGAGGAGGCGGTCTCTCCAGTAGTGCTGTCATAGGCTCAAAGAAAACCGATTACCGGTAAGTAGAGATGTCGCGAACATAAAATTTTCCGTTCGCGAACGGGCGAACCGCCATAGACTTCAATAGGCAGGCGAATTTTAAAACCCACAGGGACTCTTTCTGGCCACAATAGTGATAGAAAAGTTGTTTCAAGGAGACTAACACCTGGACTGTGGCATGCCGGAGGGGGATCCATGGCAAAACTCCCATGGAAAATTACGTAGTTGACGCAGAGTCGGGTTTTAATCCATAAAGGGCATAAATCACCTAACATTCCTAAATTGTTTGGAATAACGTGCTTTAAAACAGCAGGTATGATGTTGTATCGATCAGGTAGTGTAAGGGTTACGCCTACTTCACAGTGACAGACCAAACTCCCCGTTTAACGCACCGCAAACAACCGCAAACAGTCCATTTGCACAACCGCTAACTCCCCATTTGCCCAAGGTTGGATACCAAGCTAGCCATGTCCCGTTCCTTGTCCTCACTGACGTCATTGAAGGTCTCTTCCTCCACCCAGCCATGTACAACACCAAGGGTCCCTGAAAGGTGACAACAAGCCCCCTGGGACGCCTGCTGTGGTTGGTCTTCCACCTCCTCAAAGTCACCTTCCTCCTCTGACTCCTTCTTCAGACTCCTCTCTCTGCATTGCCGCAGGTCCAGCAATCGACGACGACAAGGCTGCTTTTGGTGGTGATGGTGACCACAACTCTTCCTCTTCATGCTCATCTACGGCCTGATCCAGCACTCTTCGCAGGGCACACTCCAGAAAAAACGCATATGGGATGAGGTCGATGATGTTGCCTTGGGTTTGACTGACCAGGTTTGTCACCTCCGCAAAAGGACGCATGAGCCTACAGCCATTGTGCATGAGCGTTCAGTAACGCGACCAAAAAATACCCAGCTCCGCAGAGGCTGTCCTCCTTTTTTTCTTTTTTTATTTTTTTAATAAAAAAAAAATCTGTTCTTAACAGTTTAATCTCTGTTTTGTCCCCTATCAGGGGCCGGTGTAGGGAATAGATTTTAGGAACCGGGAGATGGAAAAAGATGCTTGGTCGGTCCTCTTACTTTCAATTTGGGGCACTGCGCGTGCACCGTGTAATGTACTGTGCAATCCCAATATGAGTGGTGTGTTTAAGTAGTACTATGCCTATCAGTTTAATCCCTGTTACGTCCCCTATCAGGGGACGTGTATGGAATAGATTTTATGAACCGGGAGATGGAAAAAGATGCTTGGTCGGTCCTCTTACTTCCAATTTGGGGCACTGCGCGTACACCTTGCAATGTACTGTGCCACCAGATATGAGTGGTGTGTTAAGTAGTACTATTCCTATCAGTTTAATCCCTGTTACGTCCCCTATCAGGGGACGTGTATGGAATAGATTTTAGACAACCGCAAAGAGTTGTCAATAGTTGATACACTCATGACATAAATTTTATTCCTCTATGCATCGATCTTGGTGTAGTGATGACTGTGCTCGTGCGCACGTTTGGGAGATTGCAGGCGATGGGGTTTTTTCAAAGTCTATGGTCGTGCTGAGGTAGTTCAGTGACAGTTAAGTGACCCAGAAAACAATGATTCTGCAGTGTGGGCCCATTGATGGCCTAGTAGGCTTTAATGATCACCTTAGATGATCACAAAGAAAATTAATGTTTTTTCTATGCAAAATTATCCAGCCGATCGCTTTTGGTCTGTTCACAATGAAGCAACGACCTTATCATCTGGGGTGTGCCAACATTGCCATTGCCAACACACTCATAGAGGTGGTCGCTTCATTGTGATACGCAAGCCCCTTCACCACAACAAGGTAACGATCACAAAGGGGAATTGACACATGTATGTGCCTTTTTTTTGTTTTGTTTTTGCAGCCACAGTGCAGCACCAGAGGCCAGAAAATTTAGGCATGTACACATGCCGGAAAAACTTGGTATTGTTGCAGCCGCTGCTGTAGCAGCGGCCAGAAAAATTTATGTTTTTCATGCAGGAAGTGCACTAAAACATTGCGGCTTGAACCCTAGTTGGTGGCAGATAAGTCACGCAAGTCATCCGGCATTCAGAGATAACATACAGCAGTGTGTGGACCATTTTTAGCCCAAGGCAGCTCATCTCATCACCAGGCCTTTTTTAGTCAAATGTATCGCCCACTGTCAGTCCCTTCGGGATCCATGCCTCATTCATCTTAATAAAGGTGAGGTAATCTAGACTTTTTTGACCTAGGCGACTTCTCTTCTCAGTGACAATACCTCCTGCTGCACTGAAGGTCCTTTCTGACAGGACACTTGAAGCGGGGCAGGCCAGAAGTTCTATCGCAAATTGGGATAGCTCAGGCCACAGGTCAAGCCTGCACACCCAGTAGTCAAGGGGTTCATCGCTCCTCAGAGTGTCGATATCTGCAGTTAAGGCGAGGTAGTCTGCTACCTGTCGGTCGTTCTCTGAGGGTGGACCCCGAAGGGCTGTGGCGATGCGTAGGACTTAAAAAGCTCTGCATGTCCTCCATCAACAACAAGCGTCCTGTCCTTGCCGGCGTGGTTGTGGTAGGAGGAGGATTACTTTCACCTTTTCCCCTGTTAGATTCCCGTTGTGCTGTGACATCACCCTTATACGCTGTGTAAAGCATACTTTTTTATTTATTTTGGAACTGCTGCATCCTTTCCGACTTCCGGTAATTCGGTAAGCCTTTTATACGAGGGTCCCTCAAGAGGCACGACAGCATGAAAGACCCCATTTGCACAAGGTTGGATGCCGAGCTACTCATCATGTCGCGTTCCTCGTCCTCACTGATCTCACTGAAGGTCTGTTCTTCCCCCCAGCCACGTACAACACCACAGGTACCAGATAGGTGACAACGAGCACCCTGGGATGCCTGCTGTGGTTGGTCTTCCTCCTCCTCCTCAAAGCCACATTCCTCCTCTGACTCCTCTTCCTCAGACTCCTCTTTCAGCGTTGCCGCAGGTCCAGCAAGCGATGCTGATAAGGCTGTTTCTGGTGGTGATGGTGACCACAAATCTTCCTCTTCACGCTCATCTACGGCCTGATCCAGCACTCTTCGCAGGGCACGCTCCAGGAAGAAAACAAATGGGATGATGTCGCTGATGGTGCCTTCAGTGCGACTGACTAGGTTTGTCACCTCCTCAAAAGGACGCATGAGCCTACAGGCATTGCGCATGAGCGTCCAGTAACGTGGCAAAAAAATCCCCAGCTCCGCAGAGGCTGTCCTAGCACCCCGGTGATACAAATGCTCGTTGATGGCTTTTTCTTGTTGGAGCAGGCGGTCGAACATTAGGAGTGTTGAATTCCAACGTGTCGGGCTGTCGCAAATCAAGCGCCTCACTGGCATGTTGTTTCGCCGCTTGATATCTGAAAAGTGCGCCATGGCCGTGTAGGAACGCCTGAAATGGCCACACACCTTCCTGGCCTGCTTGAGGACGTCCTTTAAGCCTGGGAACTTATACACAAAGCGTTGTACGATCAGATTCAACACATGTGCCATGCACGGCACATGTGTCAACTTGCCCAAATTCAATGCCGCCAACAGATTGCTTCCGCTGTCACACACCACTTTGCCGATCTCCAGTTGGTGCGGGGTCAGCCACTGATCCACCTGTGCGTTCAGGGAGGACAGGAGTGCTGGTCCGGTTTGACTCTCTGCTTTCAGGCAAGTCAACCCCAAGACGGCGTGACACTGTCGTATCCGGGATGTGGAATAGCCCCTGGGGAGCTGGGGGGGGGGGGGGTGCAGTTGATGTGGAGCAAGACGCAGCAGCAGAAGAGGACTCAGCCGAGGAGGTTAGCAAAGAGGATGGAGTAGGAGGAGTAGAGGAGGTGGCAGCAGGCCTGCCTGCAAGTCGTGGTGGTGTCACCAACTCCGCTGCAGAGCCACGCATTCCATGCTTGGCAGCCGTCAGCAGGTTTACCCAATGCGCAGTGTACGTGATATACCTGCCCTGACCGTGCTTTGCGGACCAGGTATCAGTGGTCAGATGGACCCTTGCCCCAACACTGTGTGCCAGACATGCCATGACTTACTTTTCCACAATAGAGTACAGGTTGGGGATTGCCTTTTGTGGAAAAAAAATTCGGCCGGGTACCTTCCACTGCGGTGTCCCAATAGCTACAAATTGTTTGAAGGCCTCAGACTCCACCAGCTTGTATGGTAAAAGCTGGCGGGCTAAGAGTTCCGACAAGCCAGCTGTCAGACGCCGGGCAAGGGGGTCCTTGACAAACACCTGACTGTGGGCAGATGAGCAGGAACTGCTGAAGGTGAGAGGCGGAGTGGCGGGTGGTTGAGAGGGGGCAAGGAGGACAGCAGTGGTTGACGTGGCTGAAGATACTGGACCAGGGGGAGGATGGTGACTTTGAGTTTTTTGTGCTGCTTGTACTCATCATGTGTTGATCCCCCAGGCGTTTGTGATGTGCGATCATGTGCCTTCGCAAAGCAGTTGTACCTAGGTGGGTGTTGGACTTTCCACGACTCAGTTTCTTTTGGCACAGGTTGCAAATGGCATTGATGTTATCAGAAGCAGACACACACAAAAAATGCCACACTGCTGAGCTTTGCAATGACGGCATTCTGGTGGTGGCAACAGCATGCGTTGATTGGCGTGCTGTCTGGTTGACCCCGGGTGCCGATACATGCTGTCTGACTGTGCCAATAACTCCTTGCGACGACCTCCCCCTGCTTCCAACTCGTCTCCTCCTCCTCAATGTCTCCCCATCTGAACTTTCCCCCTGTTCTTCTTCTCTTCGAGCGGGCACCCACGTGACATCCACGGACACATCGTCATCATCAACCGCTTCGCTTGTATCGGACAACTCAGCAAAGGAAGCAGCAGCGGGTACAACATCATCATCATCACACCGTACGTCCATGTGTGTAATGCTGCCTGACTGAGACATATCCCTGTTATCTAGATCCTCTGGCAATAATGGTTGCGCATCACTCATTTCTTCCAACTGATGTGTAAATAACTCCTCTGACAGATCAAGTGAAGCGGCTGTGGTGCTAGTGTTGGTGGTGGCGGTGGGCGGGCGAGTGGTAACTTGAGAGGTGCCCGAAGCTGAGCTGGAGGAGGATGGTGCGTCAAGTTTCTGAGCGGAAGCTGTAGAAGATTGGGTGTCCTGTGTAAGCCAGTCAACTATGTCCTCAGAATTTTTCTAGTTCAGGGTACATGGCCTCTGAACACTGGGCATTATTCTAGGGCCAAAGGGAATCACAGCACCACGACCACGACGGCCCCTGCGGGGTGGCCTGCCTCTGCCTGTCATTTTTTTTTTTGATTAGTGGTACTATGCGTGCAAGGTACTGTGCCACCCTATATGAGTGGTGGGCAGTGGGCACAGTACAGTCTGTGGGCCTGACACTTACCGGCAGGCAACTGCAATTATATTACAGAGGAAAAATTAAATGCATTTTTTAACAGCAAGGTTCTGTGCCACCCTATATGAGTGGTGGGCAGTGGGCACAGTACAGTCTGTGGGCCCGACACTCACTGGCAGACAACTGCAATTATATTACAGAGGAAAAATTAAATTAATTTTTTAACAGCAAGGTGCTGTGCCACCCTATATGAGTGGTGGGCAGTGGGCACAGTACAGTCTGTGGGCCTGACACTCACTGGCAGGCAACTGCAATTATATTACAGAGGAAAAATTTTATTACCTTTTTATCTGCAAGGTACTGTGCCACCCTATATGAGTGGTGTGCACACAGTACAGGGCTTTTTGGGGTGCTGTCAGGACGCTGTCCTTACAGCAGATGAGTCTTTGAGGACTGGAGTGGACACAGAACACTGGCCTAGCTGACTATTTCCCTACTAATTCAGCAGCAGCTGCACTGTCCCTGCTCTCACTAACACTGCAGCTTCAGAATGAATCTAAGAGGGCTGCCGTCCTTGCTTTTTTAGAGGAGGTGGGAGGGTCTGGGAAGGGAAGGTATGCTGATTGGCTGGAATGTGTCTGCTGACTGTGAGGTACAGGGTCAAAGTTTGCTCAATGATGACGTATAGGGGGAGGACCGAACATCGCATATGTTCGCCCGCCGCGGTGAACGCGAACAAGCGATGTTCACCGGGAACTGTTCGCCGGTGAATAGTTCGGTACATCTCTACCGGTAAGTGTAATCAAAATTTTTTGTCCATAAAACAGACAAGAATAGGACGTGTTATATCATTTATGCAATGGGCACACGGGAACGGACAGCACATAAATTTGGCATATCCACCGCCAGCTAAAGGAGGTATTAAGAACTACGTCTAAAACGCTGGTCTTAATAAATGACCACCCCCCTTTTCATTTATTTATTTTTTACACTTGTATTTTCCTTTCACGCTTTATATATATATATATTTTTATTCTTATTATTATTTTTTGTTTGTGCTGCCCTCCTCCCCCAATGGAAGTGGCGTACCTCCAATATAGGCAGACCACCCATCTGCTATGGGGCCCGTGGGGAAGGGGGCCTGGCTGTGGATGGAAGGCCCGCCCTCTAATTATACAAAAAAATGGCAGTTTTAGTCGCCATCCTGAGTCCCAGCCTGGTGCTTGGGCCCTGTCTTCTGGTTCCCTGCTTCCTCATTGCTCAGGTGGAAAGGTATGTGTGCCCTTCATCCTCCCTATCCCCCCCTCACTCCGTGTCCTACCCACAGTCACAGTTGCAGCCCTTACTCAACCTAGAGCGCCCTTTCTGCAGCGCGCCCAGCAAGGAAACTTTAGCAGACGTGCCAAGGGACTGCTTCTGTTGCCGTCCGCCCCTTGCTGCTACCTATTGGAATGTGCATGCAGAGACCTTGAGCGATTTCATGAGGGCAGTATTCACTATAAGCAGCACGCAGGCACAGTTTATAAGGGGGCCTGTTGGCATACAGAAGAGCAGACACAGTTCATAGGGCAAAGGGGGCTATGGTGGCACTGGTATACTATTGTGCCAGCGCCACCATAGCCCCCCCACGAACTGTGCCCGTGTGCTGCTTATAGTGGACAGTGCCCTTATGAAAGTGCTTATTTTTCAGGTTTAATAACAAATCATCTGCTTTTGATAATTAGCAAATTAATTGCATATTTAACAGAGCATAAGCTCAACGTCTCTGCATTAGCATTCCAACAGTTCTGCACATCTTCGATAAGCCTGAGTTAACTTCAACGTTCAGCTTTTCCGTTCTCCTGCTCCATTGTAGGATTAGGAGGACGGATTCAGCACATAACGGAGCCTACGGACCCCATAGACTATAATGGGGTCCGTTAGGTTTCCGCTCAGAGGAAGATTTTTGAAGTCCTGCGCGCACAACTTTTGTCTCCGCTTTAAAAATCTTCCTCTGAGCCAGTGGCGTACCGCCAATAGCGGCAGCCCACCCAGAGTGCATGGAAGGCCCCGTCCCCTACAATGTTTGCAGTTACTTATGTATTATGTCTTCCGTCCTGAGTCCCTATCTAGGGCTCTGGCGGGCCCTGATTCCCTCCTTCGCAGGCCCTTGCCCAGCACTCGTTCAGGTGGGCTCGCATACATATGGTGCCCTGTGCCCACTCTGCTAAAACCTGACATAGCCCATCTGTGCCCGGCTCTACCAAAGCAGACAGGCAGGAGCAGTGATGTGTGCAGTACATGGCTCACTGCTGCCCCAGTGAGATCCTTACTCCCATACACCACTGTAATATCAGCGGTGTATGAGAGTACGGATTATAAAACGCTATAGGCACCTGAGTTCAGCATCCATTTGTCATAGAGAAAAAAAGTCTTAGAAAATGTCATTTTAAAGCACTTACAATAGAGGGTTAATAAGCTTTATGTAAAAGTTTAGGTACACTCTAACTTCTGTAACCCTTTTAATAACCAGTAGTTTTTTACTCCCAGCCCTCCCAAAGCCATAACTTTTTTATTTTTTCATTCACATAGCCGTATGAGGGCTTGTTTTTTTCCAGGACAAGATGCACTTTCTAATGGTACCATATAAAAACTGTTCGGCCACAGTTTAAAAAAATCTTTTTTTTACACCACTTCCTATGCAGAAAAACTGACTTGTTACTTTTATTCTCCAGGTCAGTACGATTATGGCGATGCCACATATGTATAGTTTTTATTGCATTTTAATACTGAAAAAAAATAATTGTTTGTGAGGGCTCATTTTTTGCGGGTGATCTGTACTTTTCAATGACTATTGGACAATATGTATATTTTTTAGTTACTGCAACAATTTTTTTTTATCCCTAATGGTTTCAATAGGTTATTTATACCACATTGTATTTCTTTATTCATTGGTAAATGGTGGTGTGGCAGGGGAGGAGCCAGGGCAAGTAATGGGATGGGCTAGAGGTCAGTAGGCGGAGTTAGGGGGCCCAATTCAGATTTCTGCTATGGGGCCCAATGATTTCTATGTACTCCCCGGCCCATAAGGTTGGGGGGACATTTAACCTCATTTTATTTCATTTTTATTTTTTTTACTGTTGATTTTCTTGTAACTGGGGCTGAGATAAGAAAGGCAGGGATGGCAAAAAAGAACAATGCATTGACTTACAGTGGAAACAATATCTGCAGCATGCCCTATCTGTTGCAGAAATGCTGTAAATTTTCTCCATGGATTCCATTCATAACAATGCAATGACTGATATCCATCACTAAATTCTGTACCAATCTGCGTGTAACATGTGGATTTCATAACTAATTTTGGTTCATATTTTTTTTTTTTTTTTTTTATAAAAATACACAGGCTTGCAGTATTATGTTTTTGTGTCCTACCCTTATTACACTTTGTCATATTTTTGTCACTGTCAAAACTTTTATAGAAGATGATTGTAATGGCTTTCTGTAAATAGGAGAAGCATTAGTTGGTGTTGCTAGGTGATGTTGTGATGTGTATACAGGAAATACACATAGAAACAGCATTGCCATCTAGATTTCAGCATTCAGTTGTGATATAAAACCTCTAAAAATGAAATGTATCAGTAATAATAAAAAGCTAATCAGAGCCGTAAGATTGTTGGCCTGGGTGCTATGAAGAGGTCAGGATTTTTACCTGAATTTTCAGCCTTAGGCCTCATTTCACACAGTCGTTGCCCGGCCGTGGCCGTATTGCGGCCCGCAAACAGTGGGTCCGCAATATGCGGGCACAGGCCGTGTGCTCCCCGCTTCACGGATGCAGACCATTCGCTTGAGTGAGTGCTTCCGTGGTGTATCTGTCCGTGCCTCTGCACTGCAAAAAGATAGAACATGTTCTATTTTTTTTTTTTGCGGTGCGGACGGATCACGGACCCATTCAAGTTGAGCGGGTCTCGATCCGTCCCGGCAGCCGAACGGATGTTGCAAATTGCGGTCCCCAATGCACGGAATGGCCGCACAACGGCTGTGGGCATGAGGCCTTATTTTATTATGTGACATCTGTAAATTTCCATGAAATGTGGAACCTCTAATCCTATATGAGTATTTGTGAAGATGAATGACATCTGTAGCCACTAATACCTTCACACAGTCCCCTCAGATTTTACATGTTACCCAGAATGTGACTATAATGTCCAAATCAGATTTGCATGCAGACAAAGCAACTCATGTAGGCTATGAACTTTAACAATTTCACACATAACTTACTATTACAGCTTTCAGTAGCGTCTTAAATCAGATTTCCGAGCATTCTCGGCATTCCTCAGTTATTAAGAAAGAGAACGCTATTGTAGGGATTATACATATCTCAGTCACACTGGTCTGTGGATTTCCTTCTGTAATATGGTGTGCGGAACAAAATCATATTGGACACCTTACTGTGGTCGGTACATTTCTATAGGCGCGCCATCATGTTACTCAAAACCCTTAAAAAGGGAATACTCAGGAAAAAAAATAGAGCATAGTGCATGTGAGAAAACACATGTACTACGTATCAGAGGTATGATCACCTCTATAAAATAAGAAGGGGCAAGGGGCATCAGATTACTGTAAGTCTCAAGGCCACATGTACACAACCATATTATAACTCCTTCGAAGTTCTGAATTGTGATGTATAATACAAACTATGCCATGCTCCATCAGCTTCTGCATTGCTGTTGATTTTCCCTGTAGGGTCAGAACTCCATACAGAATATCTTGTTGCATAATTTCTTCACTGAGATCAGGTTATGTTTCTAAGCAATGGCTGATCATAATAGAGGTGCTTGGGTCGGAAGTCCCATTGCCTCTCCAGATTTCCACATTACAGAATGCAGGGCCGGTGCAAGGATTTTTGCCAACACAAGCGAAGCTACATTTTGGCGCCCCCCATCCCTCGCAGCTCAGCTGGCCCTGATCCCGTCTGCAGCAGCTGGCTTCTCCTCTGTCCTGGTATCTTCTCTCTGCTTCAGACAATCGCTGGTTTGAGGACCGTATTTTTTGCCCTATAAGACGCACCTAGGTTTTAGAGGAGGATAATAAGAAAAAAATATTTTCCATTACACCTCGGGTCAGACCAGCAATCAGACCCCCAATGTTAATCCGACCTCAGCTCACAGTCCCAATCTGACCCCCAATTTTAATCAGACCTCAGATCAGACTCCCAATGCCTCAGATCAGCCCCCCATGTCAGCCATCAGCCCCCATGTCAGCCATCATGCCCCCATGTCAGCCATCAGCCCCCAATTATAAGCCATCATGGCCCCCCATGTCAGCCATCAGCCCCCCATGTCAGCCATCAGCCCCCCATGTCAGCCATCAGCCCCCCATGTCAGCCATCAGCCCCCCATGTCAGCCATCAGCCCCCCATGTCAGCCATCAGCCCCCCATGTCAGCCATCAGCCATCATGCCCCCATGTCAGCCATCAGCCCCCAATTATCAGCCATCATGGCCCCCCCATGTCAGCCATCAGCGCAAATAAAATAAAAAAAATAACTTACCTCTCCTGCTCCTGGACGCCGCCGCTCCTCTTCTTCCTGGTTCTCGGCTGTCAACTGTGAAGGCTGCGCACAGTGAGGTCACATGGTGCGCAGCCCTGCACAGCAGACAGCCGTGCGGAAGACCAGGAAGCGGTGAGTACAGATCCTTTCCAAAATGGAAAGGCTTCATTAGTATTCGCCCCATAAGAAGCAGGGGCATTTTCCCCCCCCTTTGGGGGGGGGGGGGGGAAACTGCGTCTTATGAGGCGTAAAATACGGGGTATTTAAAAAAAAATGTATTTCATTTTTCCGCCCCCCGTCTCTGCGCCCTAAGGCAGCCGCTTGGTCTGTCTTATTATAGCGCCAGGCCTGACAGAATGCACAGTCTCAGCAGCATCTTCTCTTGTGTCCCTCTCTCACAATCACAGGCCTGACTTCCATCCTGCCCAAATGTCATATAACGTCCGTCAGGACTTTCTGTGTGGGGCTTAAGGTTAGAGCCGCCTCCTCCCTCTTGCTGCGCTGCTGATGTGTCCTCCTCCTGTTCCGTCGGGGGTAACAGCAGCAGCGCTGCAATAAGGTGGAGGCTGCTCTAGACTTGAGCTCTGCAAAGAATGTCCCCCTGATTACCGTACCTGGAATTGGGCCACAAGACACAGGCCATTCTTGGGCCACAAGACACAGGCCATTCTGTCCTGGAGGCTGGTTTTAAAGTCAGTATAAAACGGAGTCTGCTTATATAGAACCTACCAGTAGCCATTTGGCTCCAGGAGAAGTATATGGTGGGCTCAGCATGCATGTTGGTACTTGCATCCCTGGATCCGATAAAAGCTGTAATGGCACCGGACGGGGTTAAAAGCAGAGTGTGCTTGGCGTGCATGCTGACCTGCATTCCCTGGACTTTGTGTGGCTGTCATGGCCCATGAACAGGTAGGAACTAGTGTTAGGGACCACTCAATAGAGGCGACCTTGCTGTGGTGAGTGGCTTATTATGCTTTGGCCAAAATGTACACCAATGCCTCATCCAGCATGGAGGCAGGGCAGAATGCTGGATACAGAGTGCTATCACATTTGTATTTTCCGTTTGTATATGTATTTCGCCATAGTGATGTGCACCTACATACTGGTTGTGCTGACTCAATCCCCCACATTTTTTCTTTGTAGTAAATATTGGAGGCGTGGCGATCTCCTTGGAGTCATGCACACCTGACCAGTCAATCTGTCCTGGAGGCTGGTTTTAAAGTCAGTATAAAACTGAGTCTGCTTATATAGAACCTACCAGTAGCCATTTAGCTCCATGAGAAGTATATGGTGGGCTCAGCGTGCATGTTGGTACTTGCATCCCTGGATCCGATGAAAGCTGTAATGGCACCGGACGGGGTTAAAAGCAGAGTGTACTTGGCGTGCACGCTGACCTGCATTCCCTGGACTTTGTGTGGCTGTCATGGCCCATAAACAGGTAGGAACTAGTGTTAGGGACCACTCCATAGAGGCGACCTTGACGTGGTGAGTGGCTTATTACGCTTTGGCCAAAATGTACACCAATGCCTCATCCAGCATAGAGGCAGGGCAGAATGCTGGTTGCAGAGTGCTATTGCATTTGTATTTTGCATTCTGGGGTAATGTCTATGTTATCTGCACTCGGAGAGCTATCACTGTATTATCTGTGGTGTTACATAGGACTGCAGGTAACATCTACTACGTTATCTGTACTCAGAGAGCTATCACTGGGTCATCTGTGGTATTACACAGTACTGCAGGTAACATCTACTACATTATCTGTAGAGAGTTAGCATTGTGTTATCTGTGGTGTTACATAGGACTGCAGGTAACATCTACTACATTATCTGTAGAGAGTTATCATTGTTACCTGTGGTGTTACATAGGACTGCAGGTAACATCTACTACATTATCTGTAGAGAGTTATCATTGTGTTACCTGTGGTGTTACATAGGACTGCAGGTAACATCTACTACGTTATCTGTACTCAGAGAGCTATCACTGGGTCATCTGTGGTGTTACATAGGACTGCAGGTAACATCTACTACATTATCTGTAGAGAGTTATCATTGTGTTATCTGTGGTGTTACAAAGGCTAAGGTTAGGTTAGGGTACGGCTGTGACATGGCTGTATGAAAAACAATGACTATGGGGCAGAACATGAAAGGGAGGATGGTCAGGGGAAAATGGAGGACAGGGGCCCATGTTGGGTAAACGGCCCTGGGACTATGATGCACTTAACCGCCCCTGTTTCTGAAGGGGCCCATGAGAAACTATTGAGTCCTGATCATTACCAGCTTATTAAAACTTAATTTACATGCATCAATCATCCCCTCTGCTACTGCGATCATTCATCCCCATACAAATGTATTGTTTGTTTGTAGCACATCTCTGGCGACAAACAATCATATTCTGCACATGGAAAAAATATAAGAATCACCCGACATACGTTTTGCTTGTATGTTGGGTGATCCGTGGCACATTTACACTGGAATGTGCATTCATTGGAACATTTGTTCCTAATAATTGGAACCTCAGCCCAAAGCCTTTTACAGGTATGGATTTGAGACGTGGCAAAAGCCCCATTGTCACTCACACAGATTTTGCTGTGAATGAATTTAGCGCAACAAAATACACCAGGTGACGGTACCCTTTGGGTTGGTGATGGGCTTTTTTTGAGGATCATTTTCTATGTGCAGTTTTAATGGCTATTACTTAATTTATTTTAGCACTTTCTTCCTTAATAGAGAGTGGTTTGTTTGTTTTTGTCTAGTGGTTAAGTATAATTTGTAAAAATAATCAAACTGTATTTCTATATCTCTTGGTCCCCTTGGCTGGCTAAGTTCCCTATGCCCCAGTAATCAATTTCCTTTCCCAGCCCCTTGATTATTAAACTGGTGTGGCTTAAAATTATGTAGGAAACTATATGTCCATTGATGTTTTTCAACATTTCCATCTCGCTCATTTTCTTTTCTTTTCCCCTTTCCTCCCCTCATGACTCACCTTATTGGTAACCAACTGTTCTAATGTTATGGTTCCTTCCTTATTGTTAACCTAAATTCTACGTTGGCAGCACCCGAGCGGGTGCCGTAGGACTTTCTACATTAATAAAAATTTGTCAAACTACCAAAGTGGTGGCTGCGTCCACCAAACATCAAGCTTATTTGTTTTTAGATCTTTCGAGTGGCTGCGTCCACAATATATTTACTGTCATTTATTATTCATTTTTGACAATAAAAATTTCTTGAGAAAAAAAAAAAATAATCAAACTGTTTAATTTGGTTTTACATTCTGCTCATTTTGATATGTAAGGTTCATAGTTTTCAGTGAAACAGTTTGGGTTTTTATAGACGTCATCTGACAAAAGATCTGATATGATTTTGAGTAAAATGTATAACTTTTTGCCATAGCAGCCACAGTTAAAGAGGGAAAGAGCCTTGTTACTGAGATTGCTACGTATGGCCTGCTGGTAATCACATTATCATCAGGGGGCTAATACTGAAGTATTCACCATGTATACAGCGAGTTATGGGTTCATTGCTGGGACATGTAAAGTCATTCAGTAATCCACAAGTGGTTATATAAACTGCAGCCAAACCCAATGTGACACTGGTATCTCTGTGTGGTTGGTAATGAGGTATTCTCCCCAATGCGTCATCTGATGGAACATTGCACAGTTTACTTTTGTATTGTTTTGTATTAGTCAGTATGAAATCAAATGCAAACCAGGATACACTATGACCCATAGACTTCTGTATAAAATAATGATGGTCCCATCATATGGCACCATACAGTGAAGAGACTCCCGAGTGCCACCCCACAGGACCTGTGCACACGCCAGAGCTGATCTGCAATATGTGGGAGTTTGATTTATCTATTATTTTTATTAATATACATAAAAGGTTTTCTTTAAATTGAGTTTAAAGTTGGCTTTAAAAAAAAAAAAAAAAGCGAAATGTATCCCACAGTACAAGTAATGGGCCTCTGTAATGTACGTGGCGCCATTTATTTAATAAGCACATAGGTAGTGAAAATATAACCCGAGAGATTAATTAATCTGATGCTAAAGAAAACTGGTTTAATTGCCCATAACAACCAATCAGATTCCACCTTTCATTCTTCAGAACTCCTTTGGAAAATGAAAGGTGGAATCGGATTGGTTGCTATGGGCAACTAAACCAGTTTTCCTTTGCACCAGTTTTGATAAATCTCACATCTACTTCATTAGCATAAAATGTCCATAATCATTTTTGTACCAGAATTCCACTAAAATTCTGCTAGAAATGCACCAATATGTCTATCTCTGCACCAGATTTATCATCCAGCCTGAGCCCCTGTGATAAATGTGGAGCAGGTCTAGACTGCCTAAGTGTAGTACACCATCTACAGGATTAATAAACCTGCCCCCATCTATTTACTTGTTAGTTCCTCTGCTTGCTGGATAAGTATTCCAGACCTTTCTTTGGTTGAGTACATTCACTGTATTTCTATGCAGTATTCTGTCTGTGACCTCCTCATCCTCTGCCCTTCCTGTCCATTTTAGGTAATGCCAGGGGAAAATTGTGAACAGAAAACAGGAAAACAATAGTCGTGGCTATCGGAAGACATTTCCTACAAAGTAGAAGCGTCTGAGTAATATTTTCAAGTAAGGCTTCACCCATTTCCTGCCAGCGTAGGAAACGTAGCCCATCCCTGTACCTTAATTTTAAACTTGTGTTTCATCTTTGCCCTCGATTGCAGCAGCCTGCCCTGCTGTTTGGGTATGTATGTGTATTTATGCAGAAAAGGGATTTTTAAATGCCCCGTCTACACAATGTTGCTGTTGATTCTGAGCTGTCTGCATGGGCCATATTTATTGTAGTAAAAGCATAGGCACTGTTTAACCCCTTACTGACCAGGCCATTTTGCACCTTCATGACCAGGCTTATTTTTGAAAATCTACGGTAATAACTTTGGAACGCTTTTACTTATCTAAGCCATTCTGAGATCATTTTCTCGTGACACATTGTACTTCATGACAGTCATAAATTTAAGTCAATATATTTCACCTTTTTTTTATGAAAAAATCGCAAATTTACCAAACATTTAGAAAAATTTGAAATTTTCAAAATGTCAATTTCTCTGCTTTTAAAACAGAAAGTGATACCTCATAAAATATTTATTCCTTAACATTCCCCATATGTCTACTGTTAACATCATTTTGTAAATGTCATTTTATTTTTTGGGGACGTTAGAAGGCTTAGAATTTTAGAAGCAATTCTTAACATTTTTCTGAAAATTTCCAAAACCCACTTTTTAAGGAGCAGTTCAGGTCTGAAGTCACTTTGTGGGGCTTAATTAGTAGAAACCCCCCCATAAATGCTCCCATTTTGGAAACTACACCCCTCAAGTTACTCAAAACTGATTTTACAAACTTTGTTAACCCTTTAGGTATTCCACAAGAATGAAAAGAAAATGGAGATAAAATTTCTAAATTGTTTGACAGATTTTCCATTTTAATCCAATTTTTTCTTTAACACATCAAGGGTTAACAGCCAAACAAAACTATATTTATTGCCCTGATTCTGCTGTATGGGTTCATGGCAGGGAGCAGAAGAAAAGGAGCGCCGTATGGTTTTTGGAAGGCAGATTTTGGTGGACTGGTTTTTAGACACCATGTCACATTTGATGCACCCTACAGTAGAAACAATGAAAAAGTGACCTCCACCCACCAGTGTTCTTCCTGTCCCTACAGGAGATAGACGCACAGAGGTTCTCTGCTCTAGGGTTGAAGAGATTCTACAATAACTTTTAGGGCCTAAGGCTGGGACTAGGATCGGGGGGTATCCGGCCTCCCCTTCCAGGTCTTGAATAGCCTTGCTAATACCTCTCGGGGTAGATGGCCCTTAGTAGCCCGGAACCCACCTGGCGGAGTCTGAGCCTATAGGTGGGTTCTCTGATGGCCTGGGTTCGATCGTTGGGTTCATCCTCATCCTTCCTACCCTATAAGTGGCTGTGCCAGTACCTCTTATGTGGAGGTCCCCTGGCTTGCTCCTAACCCTGATGAAGTGGGTAATGCAGCTGGTCGTTACCTCACTATGGACGGCTATGGGTTCATGGAGCTTAGATCCGCTGTTCCTTAATGGAGTTCTGCAGGATCGAGCCACAAACAGTCAGCAGCTGGAATGATTGAATCCCGAAATAATACAGAGGGATCCGCATGGGATTATAATCATCCCATTAGCTTTTACATAGTCTTGTGGCGGAAAAATTTCCCGCCTAAAGTGTGTATAGGTTAGCTAAAAATAGATGGTTGTTGGGGGTCTGGGGCAGAGGTCAGTAATTGACCTATGGGTAGTGTTGCTGGGCAGGAAAGCCTGAAATGCCCAGCAACAGTTAGGACATTGGTGGGATAGTTTCAAGGCCCCCCTGGCTTAGGGCTATATAGTAGCGACAGCGGGCAGTGTTAGGCTGTCATCCCAACAGCATCTGGAGGAAGTGCTGCCCGTCTGCATACCTGATGGAGGAGTTTGTCGCAGAGCTGCGGAGGCGTGCGGGAGATGGAGAGACGGCTTCCTGGCTGGAATCCTGCATAGCTGACTGGTCTTCATCTGCGGCTGTCCCGGCGGTAGTCTGCGATCCTGGCGATGTCTCGGCGGTGTCTGCGTCTGAGCTGACTGAAGTTATCCCTGTGGTGCCTGCGCTGCGCTCTTCAAGAAGAGAGAAGAGGCAGCGCACCCGTTTCTCTCCTTCCCCCTGTAGGTCTGTTCCGGAGAGGAGGAGATCAGAGAGGCGCAGCGCTGCTGTGGAGCAAACCGGAAGTGGCCGCTTGGGGATGACATCACAGGCTGAGGTCCGTCTTGAAACTGCGTCCCCAGGAAACTTGGAGCAGCTTTTTGGTTCCGCTTCTGCCCTGCAGCATTTTGGTTCCCAGGAAGGTCCTGCTGTTAGAAGAGTATCATTGGAGCCCCCTGCACATCCTTCACGGCAACATGGACGGAGACTACGCAGAATTGATCCACAACCTGTGCAGCACCAGTCTCTCTGCCGCTCCACTCCGGTGTTGAGCAGCGGGACAGTGTGTGCGTGGAAAGCGTGACACAAAGACAAGAGGCATCCGCATCTTCTTCTGGTGTCCGGAGTGTAGCTCCAGCTGGTGGTGAGTTCCCCAGTGATCTGGGCACCGTTATTGCGTCCTTGTCTTCTGTGCTTTCTTCTTTACAGAGTTTTGCTCCTCTTCACCCCCCTGCTCCTGAACCGGCTGGTACGGCAGGCGATTTTTCTGATGCTTGGCGTTTTTAGCGGTCGGGGGATGGGGGGATTATGATAGTGATGACTCTCTCCCTCTTCCAGCGGTGTCTAGAGGTGGTGGAGTGTCAGAGTTATCTTATAAAGAAATGTTACCATGTGATATTTCGCCGTTGGGCTTTCATCTCTCCATGTCGGTTAAAGAAAAGATATGGAGAAATGAATTTGTGGACATTTTGTCGCTGTTACCTGCTTCAAAAGATTTTGACGCTAAACTGGATAAAAGGGCGGATAAGTCGGAAGAGGACAGGAGGCGCCCGATCCCTCGTACTTTTAATAACTGGTTGCAAGCATACTGTATCTTTTGCAGCGTCATGGGTGAGAAATTTCCTGCAAAATGTTCAGGGCTTTTTCAACATTTAGATAATGTTTTAGAGGCGTATAAGAATTTTGGAGGGATAGGTCGGTTTGTGTATGATGAAAATTTCAGACAGAGGCTGTCCGTATATCCTAGCATGCGGTGGGGCACAAAGGATGTTGGGCTGTGGCTTAATTTATTGTTGCCACAGCGTTCATCTTTTTCTGCCCCAAAACAGCAGCCAGCCTCTGCAGTACCGCAGTCTCAATTGTTAAAAAAGGGGCACCTGCTTTGCGTTTAATGAAGCACAGTGTAGGTGGCCGGCATCATGTTAATATCGCCATGAATGTGCATTTTGTGGGGGCAGTCACCCGATGGTTCGCTGTTATAAAAGAACTAACATGCGTACCCTGCCATCTTCAAAACAGTTTATTGCAAAAAGCATGGACGCCAGTAAATCTGGTGACCATGCGTCCCTGGTTAGAACGTTACCCAAATTGCAAGATGGCGGAGCTGCTTCTTGACTGTTTTTTGCTTTTGGTTTTCAGTTGCCATCGTTTTCTGGCCTTGGTTGTGAGTGGGTTAATAATTTGTCTTCAGTTGATCAATTTCCTGTGATTGTGAAAAATAAATTAATAAAAGAATCGGAGTTAGGCAGGATTGCAGGTCCTTTTTCCTCTCCGCCTTTCGCCAATTTTCGTCTTTCTCCATTGGGAGTTGTTCCAAAGAAAGAACCCAATGCTTTTCGTTTGATTCATCATTTATCATTTCCTTATGGTGCATCCTTGAATGATGAAATTGATAAAGCATTGTGTTCTGTCAAGTATGCCACATTTGATTCAGCAATAGACTTAATACGTAGTTTTGGTAAAGGTGCTTTGTTGGGAAAGGCGGACGTTCAGTTCGCCTTTCGCCTGTTACCTGTACATCCTTCTTGTTTTAATTCACTTGGTTTTCATTTTCAGGGTTTATTTTATTTTGATAAATGTATTCCAATGGGTTGTTCTTTGTCATGTTTTTATTTTGAAGTTTTTTCCTCGTTTAGTCAATGGGTAGTAGCAGTCAGGAGTATGCGAGGAGCAGTGACGCACTATCTGGACGATTTCCTGTTCATTGGTCCAGCGGAGTCTTCAGCATGTTCAGAAAGTTTGGAATCCTTTTTTGCAGTTTGTTCTGAGTTTGGTGTTCCGTTAGCTGAGGATAAGACAGTGTACCCTACTAATTGTTTAGAATATTTGGGGATTGTCATAGATTCTGTGAAAGGTGAATTTTGTCTTCCGTCACAAAAAGTGTCAAAAATTTGCATGGCGTTATCTTTGTTGCTAAGGAAGCGTAAAGCTACGGTAAAAGAGAATCAGTCGGTTTTGGGTATGTTAGCTTTTGCTAGTAGGGTTATGCCAATGGGCCGGGTGTTTTGTCGGCAACTGTCTGCAAAGATTTCTGGTGTGAGGAACCCGGCCTTTCATGTTAGTTTATCTAGGGAGGTTAAAGAAGATTTTATGATTTGGTTGGAATTCTTTCAGCAATATAATGGCAGGTCGTATTGGCAGGAGGATTTTGTTTTGGCTTCTTATTTGGATTTGTTTACGGATGCTGCTGGTTCTTGCTGTTTTGGTGCATATTGGAACGGACATTGGTGTGCATCAGAATGGCATCCTGCTTGGATTTTGAATAGGGTGACTAAAAATATTGTTTTGTTAGAGCTGTTTCCTGTTGTGGTTTCGCTAGTTTTATGGGGGAGTTGTTTTTCCAATAAGAGAATTATTTTGCATACTGACAATAAGGGTGTTTTATTTGCAGTTAATTGATCAAAATGTCCGTTAGTAGTGAAATTGTTACGTCATCTGGTGCCTCTCTGTTTAAGATTAAATATTTGGTTGAAAGCTCGCCATATTCCTGGGATAGATAATTCAATTGCTGATTCGCTTTCTCGTTTTCAGTTTCAGAAATTCCGACAGTTGGCAGAAGGGGCCGATCTGACAGGGGAATCGTGCCCTGCGTACCTGTGGAATCTGCTTTGGTCCTAGGTATGTCTTACTTACAGTCTTCGGTGGCTCCGGCGACATGGTCGGATTATATCCGTTCGTGACTTAGGTGGTGCAGTTTTACAGAAGCTAGAGGTTGGTCTTCTCATTATAGTGGCGAGGTTGCTGCATTGGCATTTTGTGTGGCATTATTTAGGGAGGGACTGGCTTATTCTACTGTTTTAAGGGTTATGTCAGGTGTTTCCTTTTTTCTTCGGGTTTTAGGTTCTCCTTCTTTGATAGATTATTTCTTGATTAAGCAGATGTTGAAGGGTTACAAACGCGGTAATTGTTCTCCTGACAATAGATGTCCTATTTCTCCCACGCTGTTAGGATCATTATGTCATGCTACTTTGTTTTGATAGTTTTGAAGAGTTGCTTTCCACTGCTTTTTTCCACTGCGTTTTGTTGTATGTTTTTTTGGTGCTTTTAGAATTAGTGAGTTGTTTGCAAGAAATAGTAAGGCAGGTTTGGGTTTGGCCTTGAAGAATGTCCATGTTCATGTTTAATTATGTTTTGTTCTTCCTTCCGATGTCAAAGATGGATCAGTCAGGTAAGAGTACCTTGATCCGAGTGAACAGAGTTGGGTCGGGTGGTATTTGTCCGGTGAGTATGATATCTCAGTATTGGCTTCGCAGACCAGGGGGTGGTAATGTTTCTTTGTACATGCAAATACTTCTCCTTTAACGCAATATCAATTTAGGTCTGTGCTAAGAAAGTGTTTGAAGGAATTGGGTTTGGATGGTTTCCGGATTACGTCGCATTCTTTCCGGATTGGAGCCGCCACTGCGGCGGCTCGGTCGGGTTTGAGTGCGTCGGTGATTAAACGGATTGGAAGATGGTCGTCTAATCGTTTTAAACTGTATGTTCGTCCTGATATTGCTGTGATCTGATGATTTTTTATGTTATAGTTTTCACAGGTCTCACTGTATGGATTATCGGCCATTCTTTCATATATTGGGCCCATCGCAGAGCTGAAAAAAGATCGTACGGTGACAACCTCTCTTGGTCTACAGATGCTGTTCGAATATACTGGAATGGAGTCAGGGGTCTTCGTTGGGAAGGTTTGATGGATGTACTGTTAGAGATGTGTGATCTATACCCTGATCCTGATTTAATAATTTTTCATGCGGGGGCCAATGATGTGGGCAAATTCGGTACCATTGAGGTGGCTTTTTGTATGAAACGTATTATGGTAAGGGCTAGGCGATTGTTCCCTGATGCCCGTTAATTTTTTTCTGAGATGATTCCATGTTTGCTTTGGTTATCCTGTTCTAATTTTAAATATTTGGATAAGATTCGGATACGTTTGAATAGAATTATGGCTCGTTTTATGCCATTAATCTGGGGGTTTTCCTTCAGGCACGTGGACCTTGAAGGTGGTTTGCCCGGCCTTTATTTTTCAGACAAGATTCATTTGTCAGAGATTGGCTTGGACATTTTCAATTTGGACATGCAAGCTATAATTGAGAAAGTTATGGGTGGGGTGGGGCCCACGCCGCCTGGTTAGCCGGCATGGTCCGGTGGGTGTAAAGTTGCTCACTGAAATGGTGAGCGGACGAGTTAAGTCTGAAGTTTAGGCCGAGCTTATGGCTGGTTTAATTATTGTTTATGAAGTTAATCTTTAATTAAGCTGGCCGTAGCCTAATTTATTCCACCAAAATACTTGTGTCCACGTGTTTTATTATTTATTTATAGAGTTGGAGATGTGTAAGTAATATTATGGTACATTCATATGATTTATAATCCCATGATTGGATCCCGAAATAATATAGAGGGATCTGCATGGGATTATAATCATCCCATTAGCTTTTACATAGTTTTGTGGCAGGAAAATTTCCTGCCTAAAGTGTGTATAGGTTAGCTAAAAATAGATGGTTGTTGGGGGTCTGGGGCAGAGGTCAGTCATTGGGTCAGTAATTGACCTATGGGGTAGTGTTGCTGGGCAGGAAAGCCTGAAATGCCCAGCAACAGTTAGGACATTGGTGGGATAGTTTCAAGGCCCCCCCTGGCTTAGGGCTATATAGTAGCGACAGCGGGCAGTGTTAGGCTGTCACCCCAACAGCATCTGGAGGAAGTGCTGCCCCGCCCGCCCTTCCCTGTTGAAAGTTTGTGTAATTGTCACGGCTGCTTTATTAGAAGGAGGGTGTAAAGTCGCTCACTGAAATGGTGAGCGGACGAGTTAAGTCTGAAGTTTATGCCGAGCTTATGGCTGGTCTAATTATTGTTTATGAAGGTATTGGTATATATATTGATACAGTTTAATTTTGGATTAAGTTAATCTTTAATAAAGCTGGTCGTGGCCTAATTTATTCCACCAAAATACTTGTGTCCACGTGTTTTATTATTTATTTATAGAGTTGGAGATGTGTAAGTAATCTTATGGTACATTCATATGATTTATAATCCCATGGGGCCTTTTCTTTTCTCCTTACCAACGCTTCGTATGCAAGTGTTGGCTTGGTGCTTGCTTTGGCAGCACATACTCCAAGATTGGTAAGTAAACTATGCAAACTATTTGTCAGGTAAGTAAACCATGCATGTGTTTAAACCAGCTGGATTGCCTCAACAGTTCTAATTACTTTAATTGGAATCTGTGTGTAGATCTAAATGGGAACTCAGGCGATAGTAGCATCACCTGTTTCTTTAATGAGGACTGAATGTGGATTTAACATTTTTAGGCTGCATTCAATTGACAAGGCCACAGACTTAAATCTTTCAGGTCTAGCAACCTGGCTTAGTTATGTCTGACTTGATTCCTTTATCTAGGAAAAATGTATACTTTTCCTGGCGTGCCGCCTCATGGCCTTTGTGCCTGGCGTGCCGCCTCATGGCCTTTGTGCCTGGCGTGCCGCCTCATGGCCTCTGTGCCTGGCGTGCCGCCTCATGGCCTCTGTGCCTGGCGTGCCGCCTCATGGCCTCTGTGCCTGGCGTGCCGCCTCATGGCCTCTGTGCCTGGCGTGCCGCCTCATGGCCTCTGTTCCTGGGGTTCCGCCTCATAACCTCTGTTCCTGGCGTGCCGCCTCATGGCCTCTGTTCCTGGCGTGCCGCCTCATGGCCTCTGTTCCTGGCGTGCCGCCTCATGGCCTCTGTGCCTGGCGTGCCGCCTCATGGCCTCTGTGCCTGGCGTGCCGCCTCATGGCCTCTGTGCCTGGCGTGCCGCCTCATGGCCTCTGTGCCTGGCGTGCCGCCTCATGGCCTCTGTGCCTGGTGTGCTGCCTCATGGCCCCTGTTCCTGGCGTGCTGCCTCATGACCTCTGTTCCTGGCGTGCCGCCTCATGGCCTCTGTTCCTGGCGTGCCGCCTCATGGCCTCTGTGCCTGGCGTGCCGCCTCATGGCCTCTGTGCCTGGCGTGCCGCCTCATGGCCTCTGTGCCTGGCGTGCCGCCTCATGGCCTCTGTGCCTGGTGTGCTGCCTCATGGCCCCTGTTCCTGGCGTGCTGCCTCATGGCCTCTGTGCCTGGTGTGCCGCCTCATGGCCTCTGTGCCTGGCGTGCCGCCTTATGGCCAGGGAGCTACAAAACGGTAATAGAGACTGTCCATTCCTCTGTCCACATTCACACTTACAGCCATGCTCACACATATAAGCTGCAGCTATGTACGCTGCACAGGTCATGTAACCTTTTGCCACTCCTCAGTCCCTGTGTCTCCTGGCTAGTGCCATGTAAAGATCTTGTGAAACCCTTAAGACTGCCTCTGACCTTGAAGCTATGCGGGCAGGTGGGTTCTCAGTTGGCCTGGTTTCGTCAGGAGGGTTCTTTCTCCTTTCTTCTCCCTTGAGTTCATACAGACACCTCCTGGTATGGGATCCCAAGCTTGTCCTGGACCGGTATGAAGTTAATGGTACAGTTTGGTTACCTCATCATTGATGTCCATGCCTGCCGTGTGCCAGTGCTGTTAGCTTGGCTCGGTTTCTTACATATATCTTGTAGACATCCGGAGTTAGCTGTGTATCATATTATAACAATTAAGCTCTTGTGAATGAACTGCAATGGGGGTCTACAGTAAATTTTCACTCTGTGTAGTGGTTATATTTGATGTTACAATATTTTATCTAGTTTTAGAGCGAATCGCTTTTATGCAATAGTACTTACCATATAGACTAGGCTTACAGGAAAAGGGCATCCTTTTTATGGCCGATGTCTAATAAGACAATTTATTCTTCCTCTAATTACGGCGACTTTCACACTGCCGTTTTGGCTTTCCGTTTGTGAGATCCATTTCAGGGCTCTCACAAGCGGTCCAAAACGGATTAGTTTTGCTCTAATGCATTCTGAATGGAAAAGGATCCGCTCAGAATGCATCAGTTTGTCTCCGATCAGTCACCATTCCGCTCTGGAGGCGGACACCAAAACGCTGCTTGCAGCGTTTTGGTGTCCGCCTGACGATGCGGAGGCAAACGGATCCGTCCTGACACACAATATAAGTCAATGGGCATGGATCCGTTTTCATTGACACAATGCAAAACGGATCCGCCCCCCATTGACTTTCAATGGTGTTCAAGACGGATCCGTTTTGGCCAATGTTAAAGAGAATACAAACGGATCCGTTCTGAATGGATGTATGCGGTTGTATTATCTGAACGGAAGCGTTTGTGCAGATCCATGACAGATCCGCACCAAACGCAAGTGTGAAAGTAGCCTAAGTATTTAAGTCTATGAACAGAGGTAGGTCTTTTGATCAAGTATGCAGATAAAGAGACATTTCAGAGTTTACAAATTCTGTCATCAAGATTTCGTTTTCTGGCAGAATCAAAACCTTTCTGTCTCAGGTTTATTCCTGATTCTATGGAATGGTATTTTTATCTAATGATAAATATCTGACATATGTTGTCCTTAGACTTGGTCCCCCCCCCCCCCCCCTTATTATAATTTGGTACGTCTCCTGGAAAATTGGAATTCGATTTACCGGTAATTCGGTTTGCAGAGATTCCCTCATGACAGCACCCATACATTCCCTCCCTTACTAACTACTATGTATTGCATATAAGATTTTCTTATGATTTTAATAAATCTGTTGCATCCATCCTGGTGTAGTAATCTGGAAAAACACTTGTGGGGGGAGGTGGGAGGGACCTTTAAACCTCTCTGTTTCCTGTCCCAAGAAGGTCAAAGGGGGAACAACCTCCTGTTGTGCTGTCATGAGGGAATCTCTGGAAACCGAATTACCGGTAAGTCTAATTCCTATTTTTTTACAACGTTCATCTGACCGGTTAGATCATGTGCTATTTTTATAGAGCAGGTTGTTACGGATGCGATGATATCAAATAAGTTTACTTTCTTTGTTTGTTTGTTTCGGTTTTACATAATAAAGCATTTTTGAATTAAAAAAATTTGTCTCCCCACTTTCTGAACGCCATTTTTTTTTTCTGCCGATCATCTTGTTCAGGGGCTAGTTTTTTGCAGGAAGAGTTGGTAACATTTTTGGGTACATATGATTTTTTTTAACATTCATTATTACACTTTTTGGGGCAAGGTGACCAAAAAATTGGTAATTTTGGCACAATTTCTATTTATTTATTTTTACGGCGTTTACCTGAGGGGTTAAGTCATGTGATATTTTTATAGAGCAGGTTGTTATGGACATGGCACTACCTAATATGTATACTTTTTCTTATTTGAGGTAGGATCTAATTTTTTGCGGGATGAGATGACTGTTTGATTAGTACTATTTTGGGTGGCATACACACTTTTGATTGCTTGGTGTTGCACTTTTTGTGATGGTAGCTGACAAAAAAATGGCTTTTTTGGCACTGTTATCATTTTTATTTTTTTTTTACGGTGTTCACCTGAGGAGTTAGGTCATATGATTTTTTTTTATAGAGCAAGTTGTTACAAACATGTTTAGGGTATTTTCTTTTCTTTATTTTTACCCAATTATAAATGTCCGTACCGTATATAGGAAAATGTTAGATTTTCTTTTTTTACACTTTTTTGACTCTTGAAGAGTCTGGCAGGAACCTGTCAGACTTGCATACCATGGCAAGTCTGGATGCCTGTGTAAGATGTCCAGTTACCATGGTAACCATTGGGATGCTGCCACAGCAGTGCAGGGCCCGATGGGTGAGGGAGGGAGCTTACTCCCTGTTAACGCCTTCCATACAGCGGTCCCTACGGACTGCGGATTGAAAGAGTTAAAGGGAACCTGTCACCTCTACGATGCTACCCTCACTGAGTGTTTCCAAATGTTCATTGTGTTACCCTAAACATATAAATTACACTTTTAATTTAATTTGCAGACGAATTCAATAAGTATTATGCATTTTTGTACTTCCTGCCTTTTATGCAAATTAACATAAGAGTCATATCTTATTAGTGTGACCAGAGAAGAGTCATATTTTCAAGCTCTGACTCATCTCAAGGTAATTTGCATATGTATCAATTCGTTTTTTTTTTACACAATAAAAGCACACAGAGCTATGGGGACTGGGTATTGCGGATGTGCTAGTGGCCATCTAGCAACCCATGCCCTCAGCTCTATACCCAAAATCCAGGTGACAGGTTCCCTTTAAGCGGCCGACATCAGTGCAAGCACTGATGTCGGCCGTTACAGTAGATTGTCAGCTGTATGTTACAGCTGACAATCTACTACCGCTCGTCCATCCTGAAAGATTGTGGGGGCGGGGAGGGGTGGGGGGGACCTGCTCGGCCATCCTGAATGGGGGCGGGGGGTGATCAACATAACGGCGCAGCCCCGATCTCCTCAACACTCACTGAGGAGATCAGAGCTGAGCTGCTGAACGCTGCGATTGGTCAACCGAATCTGACTGATCAATCGCAGTGATTCAAAGACACGGACCACGCTGATTGGTCCCCTGCCAGGTGCCTGGACAGCTCTGCTGTCCGTGACACCTGTTTTTACATGCCGGTACAAGTACACTTGCGGTGACACTTTGATCTCATGACGTACTGTGTACATCAAGATGCGGTAACTAACACCACATCATGATGTACACAGTACGTCATTGGTCATTAACCCCTTAAGGACACAGCCTTTTTACACCTTAGGACCAGGCCATTTTTTGAAAATCTGACCAGAGTCCCTTTAAGTGCTGATAACTTTAAAACGGTTTGACTTATCCAGGCCGTTCTGAGATTGTTTTTTCGTCACATATTGTACTTCATGACACTGGTAAAATGGAGTAAAAAAAAAAATTTTTTTTGCACCAAAAAATACCTAATTTAACAAAAATTTGAAAAAATTTTGCAAATTTCAAAGTATCAGTTTCTCTACTTCTGTAATACATAGTAATACCCCCAAAAAATGTGATGACTTTACATTCCCCATATGTCTACTTCATGTTTGAATTGTTTTGGGAATGATATTTTATTTTTTGGGGATGTTATAAGGCTTAGAAGTTTAGAAGCAAATCTTGAAATTTTTCCGAAATTTACAAAAACTCAATTTCTAGGGACCAGTTCAGGTCTCAAGTCACTTTGCGAGGCTTACATTATAGAAACCACCCAAAAATGACCCCATCTAAGAAACTACACCCCTCAAGGTATTCAAAACTGATTTTGCATACGTTGTTAACCCTTTAGGTGTTGCACAAGAGTTATTGGCAAATAGGGAGGAAATTTGAGAATTTCATTTTTTTGTCTAATTTTTCATTTTAACCCATTTTTTCGACTAACAAACCAAGGGTTAACAGCCAAACAAGACTGTATCTTTATTGCCCTGACTCTGCCATTTACAGAAACACCCAATATGTGGCCGTAAACTACTGTACGGCCACACAGCGGGGCGTAGAGTGAAAGGTGCGCCATATGGTTTTTGGAAGGCTGATTTTTATGGACTGGTTTATTTACACCATGTCCCATTTGAAGCCCCCTGATGCACCCCTAGAGGAGAAACTCCCTAAAAGTGACCCCATCTAAGAAACTACACCCCTCAAGGTATTCAAAACTGATTTTACATACGTCGTTAACCCTTTAGGTGTTGCACAAGAGTTATTGGCAAATGGCGATGAAATTTGAGAATTTCATTTTTTTGCCTAATTTTCCATTTTAACCCATTTTTTCCACTAACAAAGCAAGGGTTAACAGCCAAACAAGACTGTATCTTTATTGCCCTGACTCTGCTGTTTACAGAAACACCCCATATGTGGCCGTAAACTACTGTACGGGCACACAGCGGGGCGTAGAGTGAAAGGTGCGCCGTTTGGTTTTTGGAGGGCTGATTTTGCTGGACTGTTTTTTTGGCACCATGTCCCATTTGAAGCCCCCCTGATGCACCCCTAGATTATAAACTCCATAAAAGTGACCCCATCTAAGAAACTACACCCCTCAAGGTATTCAAAACGGATTTTACAAACTTTGTTAACCCTTTAGGTGTTGCACAAGATTTAATGGAAAATAGAGATACAATTTCAAAATTTCACTTTTTTGGCAGATTTTCCATTTTAATATTTTTTTTCCAGTTACAAAGCAAGGGTTAACAGCCAAACAAAACTCATTATTTATGACCCTAATTCTGTAGTTTACAGAAACACCCCATATGTGGTCGTAAACCGCTGTACGGGCACACGGCAGGGCGCAGAAGGAAAGGAACACCATATGGTTTTTGGAAGGCATATTTTGCTGGACTGGTTTTTTTGACACCATGTCCCATTTGAAGCCCCCCTGATGCACCCCTAGAGTAGAAACTCCAAAAAAGTGACCCCATTTTAGAAACTACGGGATAGGGTGGCAGTTTTGTTGGTACTAGTTTAGGGTACATATGATTTTTGGTTGCTCTATATTACACTTTTTGTGCGGCAAGGTAACAAGAAATAGCTTTTTTGGCACCGTTTTTTTTTTTGTTATTTACAACATTCATCTGACAGGTTAGATCATGTGGTAATTTTATAGAGCAGGTTGTCACGGACGCGGCGATACCTAATATGTATACAATTTTTTTTATTTATGTAAGTTTTACACAATGATTTCATTTTTAAAACCAAAAAAATGTTTTAGTGTCTCCATAGTCTAAGAGCCATAGTTTTTTCAGTTTTTGGGCGATTATCTTAAGTAGGGTCTCATTTTTTGCGGGATGAGATGACGGTTTGATTGGCATCTATTTTGGGGTGCATATGACTTTTTGATTGCTTGCTATTACACTTTTTGTGACGTAAGATGACAAAAAATGGCTTTTTTTACACAGTTTTTATTTTTATTTTTTTACGGTGGTCATCTGAGGGGTTAGATCATGTGATATTTTTATAGAGCCGGGCGATACGGACGCGGCGATACCTAATATGTATACTTTTTTTTTATTTATGTAAGTTTTACACAATGATTTCATTTTTGAAACAAAAAAAATCATGTTTTAGTGTTTCCATAGTCTAAGAGCCATAGTTTTTTCAGTTTTTGGGCGATTATCTTGGGTAGGGTATGATTTTTGCGGGATGAGATGACGGTTTGATTGTTACAATTTTGGCGTACATGCGACTTTTTTGATCACTTTTATTACCTTTTTTGGGAAGTAAGGTGGGCAAAATTTCAATTTCATCATAGTTTTTTATTTTTTATTTTTATGGTGTTCACCGTTCGGGTAAAGTAACATGACCGTTTTATAGATCAGGTCGTTACGGACGCGGCGATACCAAACATGTGTAGGGAATTTTATTTTTTTCATTTTTTATCAGTGATAAATGTGTTTTTTGATTTTTACTTTTTTTTCACTTTTATTCACTTTTTTTTGACCCAGACCCACTTGGTTCTTGAAGATCCAGTGGGTCTGATGTCTGTATAATACAGTACAGTACAATATATATTGTTCTGTACTGTATTTTACTTACACTGAACAGATCTATGCCTTTCAGCACAGATCTGTTCAGCACCATGGACAGCAGGACGCCTGAGAGGCGTCCTGTTGCCATGGGAACCTTCCCCGTCTGCTCAGTACTGCTCAGAACTTCGCAGACGGGGAAGGGTAAGGAGGGGATCTCTCTGGGGGCTCTCTCCCTCCCCATCGGGGGGCTGCAAAGGCACAGCAGCCCCCCGATGGGAGAGGGAGGGAGCTCCCTGCGCTGTTAACCTTTTCCATACAGCGGTCCGTACGGACCGCTGTATGGAAAGGGTTAAACGGCTGACATCGCATCGCAGATGTCAGCCGTTTATACCAGGGTGCCAGCAATGTGCTGGCACCCTGGTATCCCCACTAGACAGCAACGATTATACCAGGGGAGGCGGGCGGGGGATCGCGATCCCGCCTGCCGCACCGCCCGCCTCCCGCACCGCCCACACCGCCCGCAACCCTCCCCCTGCACCTCCCGCCACCATAAAAATCATTCGGGGGTGCAGGGGGGGGACCGCGGGGACCAGAAACTTCAGAAATCGCAGCAAACCGCAGGTCTGAATTGACCTGCGGTTTGCCGCGATCGCCGACATGGGGGGGTCACGGGACCCCCCCGCGCATTTAGCCTAGGTGCCTGCTCAATGATTTGAGCAGGCACCGGGTTCCGATCACTGCCAGCCGCACGGCAGTGATCGAAAATACACAGGGCGTACATGTACGCCCTGTGTCCTTAAGTACCAGGGCACAAGGGCGTACCTGTACGCCCTATGTCCTTAAGAGGTTAAAGGGCTTCTGTCACCCCCAAAACTCATTTTTCATTTTTGGGCATATTGAAATCCTTATTGGACGACTATTCCCTACATAGGGCTCTTACCTTGTTCTGTGGCTTCGTTTCATTAAAAATCGAGCTTTTAAAATATGCAAATGACTTCACTACCAGCAAGTAGGGCGTCTACTTGCTGGTAGCCGCCGCATCCTCCTTTTAAAAAAACGCCCCCTCCTTCAGTTGATTGACAGGGCCAGCGAGCGCTTTCCTCCTCCGGCTGGCCCTGTCAGCATTTCAAATCCCGCGCCTGCGCCTTACGTGTCTTCATTCGGCGCAGGCGCTCTGAGAGAAGGACGCTCGCTTCCTCAGCACTCCCTCAGTGCGCCTGCGCCGATGACGTCTTCTCTTTCGGGTTAAGAGGTGACGTCAGGGCAAGCCGGAGGAGGAGAGCGCTCGCTGGCCCTGTCAATCAACAGGAGGAGGGGGCGTTTTTTTAAAAGGAGGATGCGGCGGCTACCAGCAAGTAGACGCCCTACTTGCTGGTAGTGAAGTCATTTGCATATTTTAAAAGCTTGATTTTTTATGTAACTAAGCTACAGAACAAGGTAAGAGGGAATAGTCGTCCAATAAGGATTTTAATATGCTCAAAAATCTAAAATGAGTTTTTTTTTTTGGGGGGGGGGGGGGTGTGACAGAAGCCCTTTAAGTGGCTAATCATGTTTAAATTTAAATTTTCTAAGGACTTGGCTCCACACTGACATTGTTGCTTATGGCTAGGACATGTCACCAGTGTCCAGTCAGTGGAGGTCTGACCTCATTGATCCCTGTCAATTGCTAGAACAAAAGCTAAAAAAGCTCCATGTCAATTCTGTCAGTTCTGCTTGGCCAATTGTACATTGGTGGCATATCCTATCACCAATATCTGGCATTAAAGGGGTTGTCCAGATTTGAGGACTTTCTTAATATACCAATGCAACGTGTTGTACCTCTTGTAAAAACCCTACTCACCTGCTCTGCTCCTTGCCACTCCATTCTATCTCCCTTAACATATCCCTTTTCAGTCCCAATCCTGTGAGCCCCTGAATGGAGGGGCTCACATGCACAGCTGTAGCCAATGACTGGCCTCAGTGGGGACGTGTCACCAAACAGATTGACATGCTGCTTGAGGACACGTCACCACTGAGGCCAGTCATTGACTGCAAGGGATATACGGATCATCCGTGTGCTCTCCAGATCTGCATGTCCGTTCTGCAAAAAGATGTCCTATTCTTTGTCTCAAAATGCAGTCCACGGACCCAATGAAATCAGTGGGTTTGCAAAAAAAATGGATGAAACACAGGCGTCACATGCACGTCATCCATATTTGGCAGATACGCATTTTGCAAACCCCAAAATACATACGGTTGTGTGCATGAGGCCTTAAAGAGGCCATACAGTTAGGAAAACCAGCTATCTAATGTGTATTGGGGTGTGCCAACTCTCCCCCCGATGGCAGAGCGGGGAATCAGCAGAAATGGCTGCACGACCAACAGCAATCTGAAGTGTGTGGCCAGCTTTAGACTGTTTTCTGTAACCATGAATTTTAGCAGCCATTCTGCACCAGAAATTCTGTTATGTGAGGTACATCAGCTATTATTATTATTATTTTATGCACTTATATAGCGCTACTATATTCCGCAGCACTTTACAGACATTAGCATCACACTGTCCCAAGTAGGGCTCACAATCTAAGGTCCCTATCAGTATGTCTTTATGAATTCGAGGAAAGTGAAGTGTGACTGTGATGAGTGGGATCATTTTAATAAGATAATTATTTGTAAAAATAAATACATAAACATTTGCTTTCATTATATATACAGTGTATATACTGTACACCTTGGTGCCACAGCCAGATTATGAGGGTGAGGCAAAAGAGGAAATTGCCTAGGGACACCACCAGCTAATTTCCTCCAGTTATTCTTAGATATTTCCTGCAAAGGTTTACCTTAGCTTGTACTAAGATGTATTACTAGTGGTGCTTTTACACAGTATAATTTTACAAACCGTTACTGTGAACGACCCCTTTTTTTTTCCTGATAACTGCCTGAACGGTGAGAAGAGAGCAGAGCTACATTTACATGCAGCCATCATCCCCTCTGTAAGAGGATGAGCGATCGCTTCTGTGATCGCTTGTCCCTCTACAGGATCATTATTCGCTAGCCGCAGGTTCCTGTCTACACAGGGTGATAGCTTTCCATAAACAATGTGACAGATGTACTAATCCTGTACATGGCGTAAATGTAGACAGGCCGTCTAGCCCTGCACCAGATTTATCAGAGGGCTCAGGCTGGGTGATAAATCTGGTGCAGACACTTTTCTCTGACTCTGTACAGCTATTGGTTGGCTTACTTTGAGACAGAATCGTATGCTAGAATTTTAGCACAATTTTGGCCCAAACATGTAGTCGACACCCCTTTCCTGTTAGGTCACACCCCTTCCAATAAGCCCCACAAGCTTTTTGAAGTAGTTAGAAAATGTTGTAAAAACCCTAGTTGCTCCAAAATTGTCACTTTTAAAACAGATTCTAGATGCAAACACATTAGTATATTTGGGCCAATAATTCTGGTTGCCAGCCGATCGACTTTCCGTGATGCAATCGCAGGGCAACCCGAGGATATCCTGAGCAGACCCACCACATTTGGCCGTACCTTTAAGGTGCAAGTACATGGTGTGGCCCAGTCATTAGATACACATGTGGATTGATACTAATTGCTAAGCTGCAAGTGTACTTGCCACTTGAAACAATACTTACTACAGTATATAAAAATATAAAGCTTTTTGTGCTACAGTATATAAAAATATAAAGCTTTTTGTGCACATTTTGATCAAAATTGTATCAGGCCCATCTACCAGCTACAAGGTGGCCTTTAACGGATGGGACCTACACTATCAGACTTGCCTTTCTTGGGCCTAAGCCAAAAAAATTCTGGGCAATCTAGAATCCAGCTACATTATACTCTAATTAGAAGCCCTGAGCAGATGAGCGAGAGTGCAGGTTCCAAATGTAGGCAGCCAATTAGCCATTACTGCTAGACTTACCATATGAAAATTAGAAGCTCTTTGCGCACATTTTTTTATCAAAATTGTGCCGGGCCCATCTACCAGCGACAAGATTGCTTCCATAGATGGGACCTACATCAACAACCTTGCAGCGTTCACATCTACTGTACAGCAGTAGATTCGTCAGGTTGCTCCAGCAGAGATTGGTTTTGCTGGATTCTGTAGTTCATCACCGGATCCCAATTGATTGTAATGAGGTCCAGTGGTGATCCGGCCACTTTCCGGTATAAATCCTGGGTTGCGGCTGCACTCAAACAATTGCATGCAATGGTTTATGGTCAAGCCAACAGCTGGCATTTGTGCCAGGTCAGGTAGTTGGATCAGCTTGCCACAGATGTGAATATGGCCTTACTGCAGCTACTGATCAGCAGTGGCGTAGTGTGGGTTGCCAGTAAACGGGGCAAGCCAAATATTGTGCCCCCCCACCTGTGACCATGCCCCTTTTACAGATAATGTGGTAGATGTCACTTGCAATCCTATGTAACACAGTGATAATTCTCTGAGTACAGATAATGTAGTAGATGGGTGTGAGGCCCCAGAATTCAGAACACACACAGTGTGACCTGAAGTCTGGGGCTGGGCCAGGCTGAGGCAGTGTGGGCCAATTTCTATATACCCCCTCCCCCCCTACCCTACCATGAAACAGATATTTGGATGGACATTACATACATTGCTACAAAATATACAGGAGAATACAGCAGCACATACCTCTTACATCCAGTGACATCTGCTGTCATGTAGACTTTCCTCAATGTCTTCATTCGGAGATTACACCGCCATGACACCTTCTTTCAGCCGTTTTACAGAGTTTCACAGAAATTATTTTTAGATTCCTCACTTTACTATCATCCTCCCCCTCCTGGGGCCTAAACACTGTCATCCTGCTGCTACCTCCAATACTGAGCTAATTCCATTCAAATAGTCCCCCATAATAATATGCTCCTAAACTCTCCTTAATGGTAATAGTGTTCCCTACAGAAGGGTTCCTCAACTCCAGTCCTCAGGGACCACCTGCCGGGCATGTGCTCAGGATTTCCTTAGTATTGAGCAGATGATACAATTAGTGTCAGTGCATTAGGACTTACGGTACCACAGGTATTCATTCTGTGGGATACTATCAAATCATGACCGGCAGGTGGGTCCTGAGGACTGCAGTTGAGGAACACTGCCCCACATTACCTCCAATAGTATCCCCATTAATATGTGCTCAATAATGTTAAGGAAATTATCCAGCTTTTCTGAAAGTGGATATAAAATTCATAAGATGTTTTCATTTTCTCTGTATACGTGATACAATGTGGTGACATTTGGAAAAGAACAAGCATAAGCTAAAAAACCAATAGAAGTGAACTGTGTGTGTTAAGATAAGATCAGATTTGTACGTACTACTAACCAAAAATATGCATCTCTTGTTAAAAAATCTAAACTCATTAGTTAACACATTTTTGTAAAAGTGAAACTTGAAATGTCTGTAAACCAATCATGTTTTACTTTGAGGGGTTACACCCTTTGAACTGTGTATAAATAAAGGGTGCAGGAGACTTTATGTTGGGATCCTGACAAGGTTTTGAACTATACTCAGACTTCTGTCATTTTCCTCCGTCGACGTCATTCACCTGAACATGAGGCAACGATCATCACGTGGCTGACCCTTGGCCTGCCACAACAATAATAATGCCCCCAGCAGTAACAAGACCCCTCTATAAGATACCCCTATAAGAGCATACAGTAGTAATAAAGTCCCTATACTATCTGCAGTAGTTATAATACCTCCTATAGTGGCTCAAGTATTTGTAAAGACCCGCTGCAGTGCCCCATGTAGTTACAATGACCTTCTGTAGTGCCACTATATAAGAGACCTAACCTCCCCCCGTAGTGCCCATATGTATAATGCTCTCTGTATTATTTTAATATATAATGGCCCCTCTGTATTGTAATAATTCTGGCCCCCTCTGTATTATTATTGTAATAATGGCCCCCATCCTTTAAATATATGATTGCCTCCTTTTATAATGTCCCCCACCCCTATAGTGCCCCCAGTCCATGGCCCCCTTTCCATATATGATTGCCTCCTTTTGAAATGTCCCCCATCCCCATAGTGCCCCCATTCCATGGCCCCCATCCTTTTCCTATATGATTGCCTCCTATTATAATGTCCCCCAGCCCCATAGTACCCCCCAGTCAATAGTCCCCATCCTTTCCATATATGATTGCCTCCTTTTATAATGTCCCCCACCCCCATAGTGCCCCCAGTTCATGGCCCCCATCCTTTCCATATATGATTGCCTCTTTTTATAATGTCCCCCACCCCCATAGTGCCCCCAGTCCATGGCCCCCATCCTTTCCATATATGATTGCCTCTTTTTATAATGCCCGCCACCCCCATAGTGCTCCCAGTCCATGGCCCCCATTCTTTCCATATATGATTGCCTCCTTTTATAATGTCTCCCACCCCCATAGTGCCCCCAGTCCATGTCCAGTCTATTAAAACAATAAATAAATACTTACCTCTCTTACTTTGTCACCGCTTCTGGTCTGTCTTCAAGTGTCCCGGCACACACGGTCACAAACACATCACCGTGACCTCCTGCGCCACGTCATCAAGTCATCTCGCGAGACCCGGTGCAGGAGGTCACGGTGAGGTAATCACAATCTCCTGCACCGCTCTACTGCCTCATAGGCTTCAGGTCACTAGCCTGAAGCCTATGAGGCTGAACGGAGGGGACGGGAGACATAAGTTCCCATGGCCCACATTGAAATTACTGCTGCCTGGCGCCCCCTGCAATTTTGCGCCCAGGGCCGCCCCCCCCCCTTCCCACACTACGCCACTCCTGATCAGTCCTGTACTGTCATTAGGAGGTATTTTGGACAATACCTTTAAATGCTCTGGGGATTTTTGCTTTCTAGTTTGCTGGGATCCGTTTCTCCTTCCTAATGTATATGTATGTGACATTTTTCCATTGAGCTGTTAAAGTATTTTGTCCCACCACTCCCTTCCAGGACAGAGGATGTGAATAAAGTCCCAGTAGGCACACCCTGACTCCCATTATCTTTAGCTAAATTATATCCTGCGTAACAAATGATATATAAACTGTATTTACAGTATAAATGTTTGTACTATTTAGTTATAAGGGCTAACCTTTCATGAAACTACAAGAAGGACGAGGACATCTATGCTGCCAGTAGTGTCGGGTACATCGATTGGAGCCTTATGTTTTTTCTACAATATCTGTGTGTTTTCTGGCTCAAAACTTTAAATAGTTGCAGCATGCTGCCAACGCCGTGAACAAGGAGTCTGATGTATTCATGAAATGTGTGCACCCCCTGCCCAATATTTCAATAGTTTGGATTTTTTTGGACACAACTATACCAATTGTTTTTCTTTCATTACTTATTTTTATTTGTACAATTGAGGTGATGTGAATTCTTAATACTTTTGGTTCTTGTTTATATTTTTTTAAATATGAACATTGTTGCATTGCTTATACCCATACCCTCCAATATTTAATATTGCAGTCTATTGTTCTTGGGGCATCTTTCTATTAGGCCTCTTGCACACGGCCGTGTGTCCCCCGTGGCCGTATTGCGGCCCGCATACGGTGGGTCCGCAATATACGGGACACCTGCCGTGTGCAATCCGCATCACGGATGCAGACCCATTCACTTGAATGGGTCAGCAAATCCGGAGATGCGGTGCGAAAGCACGGATCGGAACCTCATGGAAGCACTACGGAGTGCTTTCGTGGGGTTCCGTTCCGCAAAAAGATAGGACTTGTCTTAGTGACAGTCAAGTGAATGGGGTCGTGATCCGCATGCGGCTGGCTCACGGTCGGTGCCCGTGCATTGTGGACCGCAATTTGCGGTTCGCAGCATGGGCACGGCCAGCACACGGTCGTGTGCAAGAGGTCTTAAGCAAACGTTACAGGCAGGACTTAATAAGAATATTTGCATGGCTGACCTAGGAGCCTTCACAAGGCCTCAGGTTGTCATGGCAACAGATGGCACCCCACGATTTAGCCACAGGGGCCTTCTGTCTAACTGCCCAGATGCCATTATTGCTAGGACTGAAGCATCTGATGAGTTAAATGACCAGGATCAGTTACATGCAATGAGGTCACTGCAGGCAGGTGTTAGCTGTATAGCACAGACAGCACGGATGTCGTAGGCTTGGCTCCTAAGCCTGCTCCATAAGCCTCTTATGCCATTATGATGACAATGTAAGGGGTTAAACTGCGACTTTACCCAGAATACACATGATTACAGAAAAAAAACAGGGCTGCAATCAGTGTGCTCTACATTACTGCACTCTACCCTCAGAGAGGGCTGCATAAATGTCTGGTCAGGTTACCCCTAAATACAACTCCCAGCATTTATTGGTCACGTTTCATAGTGCAACATACATACTGAAATGATTTACGCCAGGCATGCCCAACCTGCGGCCCTCCAGCTGTTGCAAAACTACAACTTCCAGCATGCCTGCATAACCTACGGCTATTAGGGCATGCTGGGAGATGTAGTTTTGCGACAGCTGGAGGGCCGCAGGTTGAGCATCCCTGATTTAGGCCATTTTCACATGGTCAGTGTTGGGTTGGCATTTTGCATCAGCGTCTGTAAGCCAAAACCAGGAAAGAGACCTAGATAGAAAAAGTATAAAGGAAAGTTTTGAACCTCTGCTGCGCTTTGGACCCGCTCCTGATTTTGGCTTACAAATACTGATGAAAAATACAGACCGTGTGAAAGTGGCCTTAGGTAGAATTGGCTGATGATTTAATGTGTATTGGGGCGACCCAAGTCTTTTCCCCGACAGCGGTTATCAAGAGGAGTATGAATCAATGACTTATTTCCCTCTCCCTAGACCCCAATGAAAAAAACATGCATACAGTGCTTAAAAAGGCCTGAAAAAGGTACATGCTGTGTGCCGAAATGAGTGAGTTTCTGTCTGTGGCTATTTCACGCTACATAAATGGTCTGAAGCAGATTAGCATAGTAGAGATCCAAAGGGCCAGAGTAAGGCTACATGCACACGACCGTATGTGTTTTGCGGTCCGCAAATTGCAGATCCGCAAAAAAAACTGATGACGTTCCATATGGCATCCTTTTTTTTGCGTATCCATTTTTTTTGCGGATCCATTGTAATAATGCCTATCCCTGTCCGCAAACTAGAAAAAAATAGGACATGCACTATTTTTTTTGCGGAGCAACGGAACGGACATACTGATGCGGAAATGAATGGGTCCGCATCCTATCCGCAAAAAAAACGGATCGGACACGGAAACAAAATACGGTCGTGTGCATGAGGCCTAAGGCTGGGTTCACATCACATTTTTGCCATCCGTTTAATGTACACAAAAAATGTATACGTTAAGCAGATGCCTCAGACGGGCGCTATACATTGGCATCCATTCACCATTGGCACCATTCACCATAGAGTTCTATTGTAAAAAAAAATAAAAATGTATACGATTTTTTTCCAGACTCTGCAGGAAACAAAAATGTGACGTGCTGCATTTTTATATATATATATATTGCATGTGAACCCACCTTTACTTGAGGGTATCAGCTCCCAGAATAGGTTAATACATATATGTTATAAAATATGAAAATTGGAGAACCCCGAGGGTATAACCACACAGCAGGGTCGTGTGGCCCTTCTGACACGGCCGCGCAGTACTAGAACTCTGGGAAAAATACGAGTGGGATTCAATTAATGAGACTGCACTGTTCAGTAGGTTTGTATTGTTAATGGCCACACAGCACCTTCAATACCGCGCAGCCATTCACAAGACAGACCCATTCACAATGCGGTCCTGTTAGTTTAACTAGACCCCACAGCAGCCCTTTCGGCCGCGCAGTACTCGCCTCACGGCCATGTCACAAGGTCCACACAACCATGCTTTGTGGTCGTGCCCTTATTAATCAGATGTCAGGTGTTTCATTTACAAACAATATTAGATGCTGTCCTATTCACTTCTATGGGACACTTTTCTTCCATTGCACGGCTCAGCAAAACAAATGAAACGTGTCCTATACTTGTCAGTGAAAATCAGGACATGGCCCCATTGAAGTCTATGGGTCAGCAAAAAAACGGAATGCGATCCATTTTTTTACGAACATGCTGAACTGTCCGCAAAAAAATGGATCCGCACTTTTGCGGACAGCATATGGCCGTCTGAATGAGCCCTTAGGCTCAGGGTACATGGAGGTCTTGGCCACGGCACATCTCTCACAATCAAAGATTGCTGTGTGGCAGTGGAACCAATAAACTGAATGGAGTTGCAGTGCAACATGCAAGTTGCTGTGAATGCAACCTCTGAATCTCAAAAAATCTAGCTGTGGTGCATAAGGGCTGGCTGCACCTCTGCTCTGAAAGGAGACAAAGCTGTCCTTTCTGGGGGCCAGGATAGCGGGAGCAAACACACATGCACATTAGCTTCTTTCCCCAGCCACCCCATATAGCCTGTATCTGAAGCACCTTTTGCCGGGCCACCATGTCCTATGGATCTGCCACAGTGCTGCTATTGTTCCGCTGAGCCGACTGAGGCTGTTATTGAATCATTAGCCGCCTTGGGAGTATGCGCACACTCTCCAGGAGAGTTTCCCAGCGCTGGCCTGTGCTGCCAGTCATGTTGGCAGGCCCGGCCCCCCTAGAGTAGCAGAAGTCCAGGCCTGCTTCACTGAAGACAGGAGTTGAGACAACCCCTTTAGGCCTCATGCACACGTCCGTTCCGTCATTTTTCACAGTTTTGCGGAGGTCCCATTCATTTCTATGGAGCTGTGAAAAAAAACTGATGGTCCTCCGTTTTTTCTCCGCATCCGTGATCCGTGATTTCAGTCAGTCAAAAAAATATAACCTGTCCTATTCTTGTCAGTGGAAAATGGAGGACGGACCCATTCAAGTCAATGGGTCCGTAAAAAAAACGGATGCACAACTGGTACGTCATCCGTGTCCGAGTCCGTTTTTTTCTACAAGACCTTGGTGCAATAAAATTACACTTTTCCTTAACGTACCTTTTTTTTTCCCCCTGTCAGACAAAAAAAAAGGAAGACACAAGGAAACACAACTGAGGCAAAATCGGACACTGACCACTGAAGCCAAATCACTGACATGACTGTCGTGTGCATGAGGCCTTAATCACAGAAATTAGTGAAGCCTGTATTAGACAGGCAAATTATGCAGGCAATTGTCGGGAGGGAAGTGTTCCTTCCTGGCAATCGCCTGCCCGTTAGCGATCGCCTCCACAGTATGAGGTCTAGTGCTCGCTAATGCCATTGTTCGTCCCCATATGATTAGAAACCGTGATCTGCCGTCAGCAAACAATGATTTTTAAACCTGTTGATGGGGTCCGATTACCATTATCACATGTGGCTGTGCCCCCCCCCTTCATCCCCGATGTCACACTACATAACACACAGCAGAAAGCACAGCTCATGGAGCAAGGGATGGGGCTTGGGGGTCCAATTCACATTCTTGCTATGGGGGAAATGACTTCTATGTACGCCCCTGCCCTACTTTAGGGATTTGACGTTAAAAAGTCACAAAACCTGGATTTAGTTGCAACTGGCCTTCACCAGTTTCTGAAAAGGGCGCGTGATGAAGGCAAGGTGTGTGTGATGACTGAAATCTTATCCGGCTACGTGCAAAGTACATTTCGGTCTGGCCCACAGACTGCCTACACCTACTCATAAATTAAATACATGTTTCGACAGTTTGGGACCCATCAAGACATGCGTAGCACAAGCCTGTCTTAATGGGGCTGTCTCACTTCAGGAAATTACATTTATCATGTAGATATAGTTAATACAAGGCACTTACTAATGTATTGTGATTGCCCATATTGCCTCCTTTTCTGGTTAGATTCATTTTCCCATCACATTATACACTTCTTGTTTCCATGCTTACGACCACCCTGTAATCCAGCAGCGGTGGCCATGCTTGTGCATAGTCCAGTACTTTTTTTTTATATAGTGTGCAAGCACGGCCACCACTGCTGGATTGAGGGGTGGTCGTAACCATGGAAACGAGCAGTGTATAATGTGATGGAAAAATGAATCCAGCCAGGAAGCAATATGGATAATCACAATACATTAGTAAGTGCCTTGTATTAACTTTCTCTACATGATAAATGCCACTTGCTGACGTGAGACAACCCTTTAATAAATCAGGACCAATGGGTCTCGAACCTGGAGTTATTTGTAGATGCAGGCATTGTAAGAGCACAATGTACAGAGTATCAGGCAGGGAGATTTATTTTCTCAAGGAGCTAGTTCTTTGCATGGTATTATTTATGAGGCAGAGCTGTAAATATGAATGATAGCCGTGAAGCTGAGTGTGCATTCTCTCTCTATGATGTCATGACAATGGCTGACTGGCCACATGCGTTCCTCTAGTGAACGCCAGAGAGGGGAATTGCTACATGTATCCCACCATACCCTCACAGAGTTACGCAAGATTACACTTGTCAATGATGCATTTTGTTGTTGGCTGTATTCGCATCATTTTGATCAAGAAGATATTCTAATTACTTCTGGTGTAACAATTGGCAATTTGGGAAAACGTTTTATAATCCGTCTTCTGCATGTTTCTATGTCTGCTTCCTGTATCGGAGAAATAGTTATCAGTGTGCCTGAATTTACAAGAATGGATAGAAATTAAAAATGCAACAGGTGGCATAATATTTTGGCTCACTTGGCTGGCATTCAGACATACCGCATAAACAGCTTGTATCCAGGGCTACGGCCACCCTGCAATCCAGCAGTTGTTGTCATAAAGGGTTAACTTTTTGGCAAGCTGTGAGCATCTTTCTTTCACTTTCACTTTGAGTCATTATGCTATGTATATTGCTTATCTTTGAACTACTAACAGCTCACTAATTTATTTAACCCCTTCTTGACCAGCGCCATACTAGTACTGCGCTGGCCAAGTCTTTAAAGTTGGCGTCCACTCCTCGGCGGAGTTGGAGCCATAGCTGTGGGGTGTCTGCTGTTTCATACAGCAAACATGTGGGTGGACAGCACTCCTAAGTGGTGATGTGTCGGGTGCTCGTCTCCAGGAGGGGTGGTAAAAAGCCCCTAGTAAAGCAATTTGTAGAAATCCAGAAAAATAAAAATAAAAAAATGGAGACAGCACGTCCAAAAAAGGTGCAAAAGGTGGAATTTATTCCGGGTGCAACGTTTCGGCTGTGTTAGCCTTTTTCAAGCATGCTTGAAAAAGGCTAACACAGCCGAAACGTTGCCCTCAGTTTCATACAGCAGACACCCACAGCTCATGTCCGCAACCGGCGATAATGCCAGTCACGAACAGGGCCGTCTTTCACGCGGGTCAAAAGGGGCAGCTGCCCCGGGCCCAGTTGCTCCTGAGGGGCCCAAGGCAGCTGCCTCTTGAGCCACGCTGGCCACTGGTGACGTGGGGGGCGGCGGCAGGGCACAGGGAGATGAGCGCTTCCATTGTGGAAGCGCTCATCTCCATAGTCATCTGTATCGCCGTCCTCAGGACAGCGATACTGATGGAAGTGCTGCGGCAGGGGAGGGAGAGGCGTCTCCCTTCCCCGTTCCTCTGATAGGCTGCAGGCACTAGGCCGGCAGCCTATCAGAGACAGCTGCAGGCGGCGCAATGACGTCATCGTGCCGCCTGAGCCGTACAGCGCGGGACACAGGCCAGAAGAGGCCTGCATCGCATCGCTGCCAGCCTGATAGAGGAAAGTATAAGTGTTTATTTTTTTCATGGTACTACTACTGGCACATGATTAGGGGGCACCTGTTACTGGCACATGATTGAGGGGCATCTATGGAGGCACCTGTTACTGGCACATGATTGGGGGCATCTATGGGGGCACTTGTTACTGGCACATGATTGGGGGGCATCTATGGGGGCACTTGCAAAAAAAGGGGGTTAGTCAGCACCTCCCAGTGCGCAGGTGCACGCCGCCATGGCAAAGACCTAGAGGGCTCGGCATGCATGTTGGTACCTGCATCCCTTGTATTGGAGGCCATTATGGCACCAAAAATGGTAAAAAGCAGAGTGGATCCAGCATGCTTGTGGATCCAACACTCCCTGAACTTTATGGCGGCCATTATGGCGCATAACAGGTAGTATTTAGTGTTAGGACCCGTCTAACAGAGATCGCCTTGACGTACGGCAGACGGGCTCAGATGGTTTTGTACAAAATGCATTGGCCAAGCATCTCACTTTATAAATAAGCGTAGCATTAGCACTATAATTTTTGGCATTATTGTACTTTATCTGATTTGCAGGGTGCTGCTGCATTGTCTCTTTTTTTCATCTATGGGAGCACTTGTTACTGGCACATTATTGGGGGGCATCTATGGGGGCACCTGTTACTGGCACATGATTGGGGGGCATGTATGGGGGGCACTTGTTACTGGCACATGATTGGGTGGCATCTTTGGGGGCAATTGTTACTGGCACATGATTGGGGGGCATCTTGTCATGGTTCCTCAGGTGACTGATGTCAGGATATCAAGGAGATTGGCTGAGCGTGGAGGAATCTAACAGGCTTCTTGATTTCTCTTGATTTAGTGTTGATAGGGTTAATGACCACTTCCCTTTTCTCAGCTGTTGCTCAGTGGTCATTGCTTCTACCCTTTATAGTCTGACACCACCCTTCTGACTATGCGGTAGATAGCTTCATTTGGGTTTAGCTGAGCTGGTGTGAGATCCTCTCTGGTGTTCCTGTTCTTCCATCTCTACAGAAGTTAAGTGTCGCGTTTGTATTTGTTATCTTCCCTGTTGTTAAAAGAGCTTAGCGGTGAACTAGCAAAACCATTAACAGATTTATTTAACCAATCACTGGTAACAGGAGTCAACCCAAAATATTGGAAAATAGCAAATGTTGTGCCCATTCACAAGAAAGGTAGTAGGGATGAATCGGGGCAACTATAGGCCAGTAAGCCTGACATCAATAGTGGGGAAATTAATGGAAACCATACTTAAGGAGAGGATTGTGAAACATCTAAAATCCCATGAATTGAAAGATGAAAAACAGCATGGGTTTACTTCAGGGAGATCATGTCAAACTAATCTTATTGATTTTTTTGATTGGGTGACTAAAATAATAGATGGCGGAGGTGCAGTAGACATCGCTTATCTAGACTTTAGTAAGGCTTTTGATACTGTCCCACATACAAGGCTTATCAATAAATTTCAGTCTTTGAGCTTGGACTCCCATATTGCTGAATGCATTAGGCAGTGGCTGAGGGACAGACAACAGAGGGTTGTAGTCAATGGAGTATATTCAGACCATGGTCTTGTTACCAGTAGGGTACCTCATGGATCTGTTCTGGGACCCATATTGTTTAATATCTTTATCAGCGAAATTGCAGAAGGCCTCGATGGTAAGGTGTGTCTTTTTGCTGATGACACAAAGATTTGTAACAGGGTTGATGCTCCTGGAGGGATACACCAAATGGAAAAGGATTTAGGAAAACTAGAAGAATGGTCAAAAATCTGGCAACTAAAATTTAATGTTGATAAGTGCAAGATAATGCACCTGGGGCGTAAAAACCCAAGAGCAGAATATAAAATCAGTGATACAGTCCTAACCTCAGTATCTGAAGAAAGGGATTTAGGGGTCATTATTTCAGAAGACTTAAAGGTGGGCAGACAATGTCATAGAGCAGCAGGAAATGCTAGCAGAATGCTTGGGTGTATAGGGAGAGGTATTACCAGTAGAAAGAGGGAGGTGCTCATGCCGCTCTACAGAGCACTAGTGAGACCTCATTTGGAGTATTGTGCGCAGTACTGGAGGCCATATCTGCAGAAGGATATTGATACTTTTGGAGAGAGTTCAGAGAAGAGCTACTAAACTAGTACATGGATTGCAGGATAAAACTTACCAGGGAAGATTAAAGGACCTTAACATGTATAGCTTGGAAGAAAGATGAGATAGAGGGGATATGATAGAAACTTTTAAATACATAAAGGGAATCAACAAGGTAAAAGAGGAGAAAATATTTAAAAGAAGAAAAACTGCTACAAGAGGACATAGTTTTAAATTAGAGGGGCAAAGGTTTAAAAGTAATATCAGGAAGTATTACTTTACTGAGAGAGTAGTGGATGCATGGAATAGCCTTCCTGCAGAAGTGGTAGCTGCAAATACAGTGAAGGAGTTTAAGCATGCATGGGATAGGCATAAGGCTATCCTTCATATAAGATAGGGCCAGGGGCTATTCATAGTATTCAGTATACTGGGCAGACTAGATGGGCCAAATGGTTTTTATCTGCCGACACATTCTCTGTTTCTATGTTTGTTGTATCTGGGCCTGAGACAGAGACTTCCATTCGTCCATCTGGGGAGGAATGGGTTGTCTCTGGTCCTATACTTATTCCAGGGAAATCAGGGCCTAGGTATCCTGCTTATGAATATTCCTACCTTCAAGGTCTATTCATATTGATAGGTAGTCAGGGCCCGGATTAGGGTTGTGTAGCAGGTGACCTGTTTCTTCCCTAGTTTCCAGGCCCAGTTACTGTTCCCCTTCCCTCCTGTGTTCAGTGTGGAGTTCCCACATCTATGGGGGTGTTTGTTACTCGCACATGATTGGGGGGCATCTATGGGGGCACTTGTTATTAAGACATGATTGGGGGGCATCTATGGGGGCACTTGTTATTGGCACATTATTGTGGGGCATCTATGGGGGGCACTTGTTATTGGCACATGATTGGGGGGCATCTATGGGGCACCTGTTACTGGCACATGATTGAGGGGCATCTATGGAGGCACCTGTTGCTGGTACATGATTGGGGGGCATCTATGGGGGCACTTGTTACTGGTACATGATTGGGGGGCATCTATGGGGGCACTTGTTACTGGCACATGATTGGGGGGCATGTATGGGGGCACTTGTTACTGGCACATGATTGGGGGGTACTGTGGGGGCATCTATGGGGGCACTTTTTACTGGCACATTATTGGGTGGCACTAAGTGGGTATCTATAGGGGCACTTCTTATTGCCACATTATTGGGGGCATATACTGAGGCCACAAAGAAGGGGTATTTTATATGGGTTAAGGTGAGAGAGGAACACTATGGGGGCTTCTATTGAGGCCACACAGAAGGGGTATTTTATATGGGGGGCTATGTATAGGGGTATTTTATACTGGGGCACATTATGGTGGGTACTATGGGGAAGGGGAGAGAGGAGTACTATGGGCTCATCTATGGGGGGCACCAAGAAGGGGTATTTTATACTTGCAAATTATGGGGGACACTGAGGGCATCTACTGGGGCACTATATATGGGGCATTTTATACTGGTACATTATAGGGGGCACTAGGAAGAGGGGGGGGGGGGGAGGAGCACTATGGGGCATTTACTGGGGGCACTATATAGGGGTATTTTATACTGGCACATTATGGGGGCACTATCGGGACATTAGCTCAACTGGGGGCATTAAAAGGGGATATTTTTTGCACTGGCATATTATAAGGAGAATTATTACTACTGGGGGTCTATGGGGAACATGATTACTACTGTAGTATGGGCACTATGGGAGCATTATTACTTCTGGGGCACAGTGGGGACATGTTGGGGGCACTGTAGGAGCACTATTACTGCCATGTGTGCTCTAGCAGAGAATTATTTTGGTGCACTATTACTGTGGGGGCACCTTGGCAAAGTATCAGCTCACCACAATTATTTTTGGGGGACGTTATGTTTACACTATTAGTGTCAGGGGCACTATTTGCTGGGCACAGTTATTTTAGGGCACTGTGTGCCAATAATTATATTGAAGGGCACTATCTGCATAGTACTACTATTATCAGGGGGTTTATCTGTTTCTGAAGTATAGTATTGGGGAGCACAGCGGCACAGTATTGGGGGTGGTAGGATGATTTGTCCAGAAAATGGAAGGATGATGGAAAAGTAGTAAACTAAGATTTTGTTTGTCAAACTGCAGAGACGAGAAATGGCTGAAAAATGGTGGTCTGGTCTGAAGGTCTGAAAGGAAAAGATGAGGAAAGAGAACATCTACATCACAGAGACGTCACTGGATTTAAGAGTTATGTGGCGCTGTATTACCCTGTATGTAGGAGTGGGTGTAGGGGTTAGTAGTACAGTACTATCTGCTCATTGTAAAAAAAAAAAAGTAATCTGCAAAATACTACCGTATTTTTGCCCTATAAGACGCACCTGCCTATAAGACGCACCTACATTTTAGAGGAAGACAATAAGAAAAAAATATTTTTCATTTGACCTAAGGTCAAACCAGCAATCGGACCCCCAATATTAATCAGACCTCAGCTGACAGCCCCAATCAGACCCCCCAATGTTAATAAGACCCCAATAAAACCTCATATCAGACCCCCAATCAGATCTCAGCTCAGACCCCAAGGTTTATGACCCCCAATCAGACCTCAGATAAGCCCCCCAGCCTCTCATCAGCCCCCCAGCCTCTCATCAGCCCCCCAGCCGTAATCTCGCGATGTGCGAGCTAGCGCATGCGCAGTGTCGTCATAGTGTTCCTTCCCTGTGCTGGCATCAGGGTTCCCTTTAAGTCCCTTATATCTTAAATCTCCCATTGTGTCCTGTGAGCATAGAGCAGGCATGACCAACCTGCGGCTCTCCAGCTGTTGTAAAACTACAACTCCCACCATGCCCTGATGTATGCTAATAGCTGTAGGCAGTCTGTAGATGTAGGCAGTCCAGCAACAGCTGGAGAGCCTCAGGTTGGCCTTTCCTGGCATAGAGTTTGCTGGAGAACCTTCACACATACCTGCTGTAGCCTCTGACCATACACATCACTGTACTGCAAAGGAATGAGCAGCCCCAATAGTGTCTGGTGTTCTTATGCAAGGGCCATCATTGTGATGTCATGGAATGGCATGATGTCACCGACTGCTGTGATGTCATGTGCTCATTTGCATATGCAGCTGCCAATCTGCTGTCTTTTAAACTGTGGAAAAACCCAGAATGAAAACTTCCCATCCATTGGAACCTGTGGGCTCAATGTGAAAAGAGCCAAAGATCAATCTGCTGTCTTTTAAACTGCATAAAACTTACTTTTATTGCCTACCAGACTGAAAACTGGATCCTGTGGACGCACTATAATATAGGTCCAAGGTGAGCTATTAGCTACTAGATGGGCGTCTATAATAAAGTGGCCATACAGTGCACCTCATTATCTATCTTATATCCAGTGTTGAACTGGCCCACCAGAGTACCAGACGATCTTCTGGTGGGCCGAGGTTCAGAAACCATACTGGGGCCCAAAGGTTCAGGATTAAAAAAAAGAAGGCATCTTTTGTTGCCGCCCTTGAAGCCAGTAACTTGCCACCTGGATCTATTTATTTGAATCAAAACCTGTTAGACTTTATTTTTTATTGTATTTTTTATTAAAGAATTATGATCATTTTTAAAGGCATGAATAATTATAATAAAAAAAACAGAACAGAATGATCTCTATATGGAGGATCGTTGTGAAGATGTAGGGGGAAGACAAGACACGAGACAAAGGGAAATATTAAGTTAATTCACAAGAATCTCCAAGGAACATCCTAATAACTATAAATAAGGATAGGGAATAGAGCACAGTTTTATCCCATGGAGCTCAGATCCCTTTAAACCGTTTCGTGCTATAGGCATCTGGCGGCAGTCAATATAGGAAAAGCCGTAAAAAGTTTTTGCGCAATTGACACTGGGGAGACATTCAACAGAAAGAGGTCCGGATCAAGAGGAAGTTTGATTTCTATAATTTAATAGTTAGGAACCTCATCTACCTGCCAAAAGGGATGGTTATGACGGCAAGTCCAAATATTAGACTTTGTTGTTGATATGGGGGTTGGGCCCTGAGAATAATTTCTTCTGTTGGGCCCAAGGAACCCCAGTTAAACCCTGGGGCCACATTAACCTCACACATACTCTCAGGCATCCTTAAGTCTATCATTCTACAATATTGTTCCATATACGCAATCGTTAGACAATTGTAGAAAGATCTAACTATAGATACATCTTTGTGTCTATGGCTCAGGTAGCCATGTAAAATGTATGTAAATAGGACCATATGTGACTGGCTTTATTTGTATGCCTGATGTAGATGTACCTAATGACCTTACATTCATCTCTCTCAAACCAAGCTGTCTAGAACATGGCCAGTCTCTAGATGATCATTTACAAAGGGTAGTGTGCAAAAAAAAAAAAAGAAAATGGAATGGACCTAACGGTTCAATGGTTTTGTCACAGTTGCAACCCTACACTCAGGATGGGTGTAGTTACCTCTATTGTTCCTTAAATAATGATAAACTCCTCAAATATCTGCTCGCTCTTGGCCAGCCTCCAGCTCAGTCTTCACAGATACAGCTGCGTGGTCTGCTTACCAACACATGAATGTGATTATAGGTGGAGCCCTTCCTTCAAGAACATAAAAGGAACTGAAGTTTGTTAAGCGTCCTGCTATCATTCAGATAAAGTGTTGACTACGAGACCCTATAAGGGCCACATCTGCCAGGCATGTGTATACAGAACAGTCTGCATCATATCACTACAGGCAGAAGAACGTGAAACCTAACCGATTTATTTTTAATACAATGCAGCCTAAAAGTGAAAGACTATCAGGGGCTCAGCCTGTAACTTTGCACTAAACAGATGTTTCCTGCTGATTCCATTACAAGATCCGTCACCCTCCAGGTGTTTGTGCACGCACACACGTACTTGCACGTATTTACTTTTCCCAGTCCTTTAAGCCCATGTGTCATTGTGCAGCTCGGTGGCTGCGTACTCTATTTCCGTCGCATAAACCTTTTGAAGAGACGGATGCTTCATAGAAAAGTGATTTATATTGAACGAATATCCAGCTAAACTCTATAAAACATGAAGTACAAAGCATATGGTGGTTCGCGGCTAGATCGTGTTCCTGCTGCGCTTATTAAATTATGACTTATTGTCAGAACATAGTCAAATGCTTTCTGGAAGTGATTTGTGAAGTCTCTTCTAAAATTAGATGTAGGTGGCGGGCGTCCAGCACTGATCTAATATACTGTATATACTGTTCTGATCTCAGCAGTTCTATGTTTAGCCAGCCACCTCCATCATAAAACCAGCCAATATTCATTGTATTCGAATTGGAAACAACAGGGCTTATGTACCAATAATGTCACCGAGATGGGTTCCAGGCATCTAAAGGGTTTTAGTCCATTGTTATCCTTCCAACCACCTCGTAAAACTGTTAAACAAAACATGCAATGCAACAGCTCACTGCAAACCAAATAAAGTACAAAATTGCATCATAATTGCAAAAGCTATACTAATAAGTTAGAGATACTTGGCAAATCGTTTTGTACAAAATTATTTGAGCCCGTCTGCCGCACGTCAAGGCGATCTCTAGTTAGACGGGTTCCTAACACTAAATTTTACCTGTTATGTGCCATGACGGCTATCATATAATTCAGAAAGTGCAGGTTCCACATGCATGCTGGATCCGCCTGAATTTCTGTCATTTTTGGTGCCAAAATGGCCTCGTAAAACTGAGTAGGTCCATCAGTAGGGAAAGTGGCATAGCCAGGGACGGGGCCCCTAGATATAAGTTTGCTTGGGGCCCCTGTCACACCTTTTAACCCCTTAGTGACCAAGCCTGTTTGGGCCTTTATGACCAAGCGTTTTTCTTCCTTTTTTTATGGTCTCGTTCCAAGAGCTATAACTTTTTTATTTTTTCGTCTATATAGCTTTATGAGGGCTTGTTTTTTACGGGACAAGTTGTAGTTTTTAATGGCGCCATTTTGGGGTACACATAACTTTCTGATTAACTTTTATTAACTCTTTCTGGGAGGGAGATGGGGAAAAATCGCAATACTGCCACTGCGTTTTTACATTATACATTTTTTGGCGTTCATTTTTTGGTGCAAATAACATAATATCTTTATTCTCTGGGTCAGTACGATTACAGTGATACTAAATACTTATAATTTTGTTTACGTTTTACTACTTTTTTTTGCAATAAAACACCTTTTATTAACCCAAAAAATTATTTTGCATTGCCACTTCACAAGACCCATAACTTTTTTTAATTTTTTTATATGGAATTGTGTGAGGGCTAGATTTTTGAAAGACGACTTGTATTTTTCATGGGTATGATTTCGGAGTAAATGCCGCTTTTTGATCGCTTGTTATTACGTTTTTTTTCGGTGGAAACTAAGAATAAATTAGAAATTCTGTCTTTTTTTATTTTTTATGGCGTTCACCATAGGGGATAATTTATGTAATATTTATGTAGTCCCGGTCGTTACGGACGCGGCAATACCAAACATATGGGGGATATTTTCTTTTTGCAATTTTTTTCATTGAAAAGCGTATTTTCAATGGAAAAAAAGGCATATTTTTTAATTTTATGGAATTTTTTTTATTTAGTAAATGTGTATTTTTTTTCTATTTTTTTTACTACTTAATAGTCCCACAAGGGGACTATAATATACAGTATTTTGATTGCTTTTAAAATGTAATGCATTATCTCTATAATGCATTGCATTTCAATAGCAATGCTATTCGAACATTGACCAGCAGGCTGCGCCAGAGAGGCACAGCCTGCTGGAAGTAACTGAAGACAGGCTCGGGCCCTCATCGGAAGCAAGGTAAGCTTCCCAGCACATCAGCACCCCGCGATCGCATTTTCGGGGTGCTGATGGGAGACAGAGGGAGTCCGCTCCCTCTGTCACCACTTTACATGCAGCGGGCGCCATTGCGCCCGGCATGTAAAGGGTTAAACAGCCCGGATCGGCACTCCTGCCGTTCCGGGCTGTTAGAGCAGGGACCCGGCTCTCATGTGAGAGCCAGGTCCGCGCTCCCCGCTGCACGGGGGAGCCGCGCGGCGCTTAAACTGTGCCGCCGTAAAAACGTGGCGGCCCAGCCTAAGGCCCCTTAGTGACCGCCGTAAAAACACGTATGGGTGGTCACTAAGGGGTTAAAAGGGTTTTCCATAAAATTTTGGATAGGTCATCAGTATCTGATTGATTGGGGTCTGACACGAAGGACTCCCGTCAATCCGGTGTTTAGAGAAGGCAGTAGTGCTGTGGCCTTCTCGCAGCTTACCAAACACAGCACCATACATTGTATAGAGGCTGCGCTTGGTATTGCACTCAGCCACATTAGTTGAATGGGGCTGAGCTGCTTCTAGGCCATGTGACACATGAACGTGTCATCACTTGGCCTAGGAAAGGCAGAGAGAAGGCCTTGGCGCTACTGCGAGCTCCACTGCTGATGCTCACACAGCTGATCATTTGGGGTTCCGGGTGACGCCATGTCTGAAATATTAAAATATAAACAAAAATCCTGTGTGGTAAAGGGCGTAATGCGAAAAAAATGAAAACCACATGATTCACAATTTTGTTGTCATCTTTAGTCCCCCACCAAAAATTGAATGATGGTGATCATAATGTCGAACATGCCACAAAAATTTTACCAATAAAAACGAGTTTGTTAAGCAAAGAAAAAAAAACTCATACAGACTAAAATATAAAAAGGTTATGACTGTCAGAATATGGCGATGCAAAGAAATTTTAGATTTTTTTCAAAGGTGTTTATTTTTTAAAAGTAATTAAACAAAATAAAAACTATACAAGATTGGTATTGCCGCAATCATATTGAGCTTCAGAATAAGGCTTCATGCACACGGCCGTGTTCCGCGGTCGAGAGCGGTCCGTGGTAACACGGCCTGGATTCCTGTTGAGAGCAGGAGCGCACGGCGTCATTGGTTGCTATGACGCCGTGCGCTTCATGCCGCCACTGCACTACAGTAATACACTCGAGACTCAGAAATCGAGACTCATCAGACCAGGCAACATTTTTCCAGTCTTCAGCAGTCCAGTTTTGGTGAGCTTGTGCAAATTGTAGCCTCTTTTTCCTATTTGTAGTGGAGATGAGTGGTACCCGGTGGGGTCTTCTGCTGTTGTAGCCCATCCACCTCACGGTTGTGCGTGTTGTGGCTTCACAAATGCTTTGCTGCATACCTCGGTTGTAATGAGTGGTTATTTCAGTCAACGTTGCTCTTCTATCAGCTTGAATCAGTCGGCCCATTCTCCTCTGACCTCTAGCATCCACAAGGCATTTTTGCCCACAGGACTGCCGCATACTGGATGTTTTTCCCTTTTCACACCATTCTTTGTAAACCCTAGAAATGGTTGTGCGTGAAAATCCCAGTAACTGAGCAGATTGTGAAATACTCAGACCGGCCCGTCTGGCACCAACAACCATGCCACGCTCAAAATTGCTTAAATCACCTTTCTTTCCCATTCTGACATTCAGTTTGGAGTTCAGGAGATTGTCTTGACCAGGACCACACCCCTAAATGCATTGAAGAAACTGCCATGTGATTGGTTGACTAGATAATTGGAAATCACAGTGAACGGGTAGCTTTATAATATTTAAAACATAACATTTAATGATGTACGTAGATAAAATAATGGGCCCTACTATGCTTGACAAAGATGAATAGTTGCCACTAGTAACACTTATCTCCTGAAAAAATGGGCGGAGATATGGAGGGACCAATAAGGGATAGTAATAAAGTAGGGAGATAGGATGAAGGGTAGCCAGGTACCAAGGCAGAGAGACACAGTGCTGGGTCACTTTCCCTAGATCACCCTGTCTCTCTATATCCTCCTCCTATCTAACACAATATCCCTATTGCAACCCTTCCTTAAGATGGACTGCCCAGCTTTGCCCGATAGCCAGAAATGGTCCTAAGGTGGTTACCCTAGCACCAGGGGAGGGGGCAAAAAAGATGGCAAAGATAAATGTGATGAATCAAGAGCAAGCGAATCCACAACTGGTGTGAAATCACCTACAGTACCAGACACGTTCATACACAAAATAAGATATGTTATCCAAAATAATTAACACTTAATGATGGTGGTATAGTCCCGACGCGTTTCCTCAGTGTTACCTGATTCGTCAGGGGACAAAATTATATCTAGAGAGCCCTTAGGCTGGGCTCAGTTATCCAACAAAATAGGGTCACAGGGGGCACACTGATAAATCAAGCCCACAAAGCTTTTACAGTCTCCCTAGTGGTGGAGAACTGTACAGCAAATGAGGTATGAAGATGAACAGTTGTGTGACCTCCAATCGGTCAACCGTTGTAAAGTTAGAGACCGAGACACCCTCTATTTTGTAAGGCCTGTGGTGATTCCTGGTATTTAATCCTCTATCCGTGTGGACAAAGAGATCTCAGGTGCTCAATGTTTAATGCACACCAATGTCCAGGTATAGGTGTCCAGACCTGGAGGATAAACCAGGAGTAACCAGAGGTCAATAGTCTTAACCAAACCTAGTTATATTGTTTGGTAAGACTTCAATCCAAACCTAGTAAACCGGTGATCATATATTCATAAATGCTTCTCATTAACTGAAAGTATCTATTCAATACACTTCCAATAAGAAAAGCATTCTGTCAGTTGATAGTATCAGTTTAACACACATTGTAACCGATCCCCCACCAGTGATGTCTCTAGCGGACGTTTAAGAGACGGTACAACATAACTTATCTCATGCTAATAACAGTCTGGTATAAAAGCATAAGGTAATGAGCAGCTTATCTGTCCAGTCGTTGGTAATGACCGTTCCCAGATATGGATGGATGGAGGGTATTCCCTGGCGTCCCGCGTGTAGCAGTGGCAGTGAGGCCAGGTTCGCGGGTCATTTAAAAAGCCGAGAGGCCCCGCCTCCATACAACGCCCCCTCATCGTCAAGACGCGTCATCGTCACGTGGTCCTGCCGCTGTTCCGCCTATGGTCACATGATACTCTGTTTTCCTATGACGTCTAGCGTGGAGGCGGATTCCTGTTACCAGGCAACCATGACAACGCCATGCTCTAATAATAGAGCCGAGGTCAGTATATGCCAGGTAGCCTGTCGGAACGCCGCCTTCCCTAGTTAGGTTACAGGCGGCTTAAAGTCTCCACTACACTTGCTTGAGGTGGTTGTTATAGTGAGATGCAGGGATGAAATCAAAGGGCAAGTAAGTTCAACCTCTGCTCCCACCACAATCTAACATGATTTCCATTGGTCCGTCAGGTCTGCGGTTCTCCTAATGGAATATTTAAGTTTATAAGCTGGTTCTTCAGATGACTGTCGTTGGCACTTGATTGCTACAACGCAACCATATTTCAATATGCCTCTACTAATCCGATCCCCAAAAGGGGAGGGTTTTGGTGACCTAGTTCGAGATGTCACTCCAACAGAAATTTTTGTTGTTGTCCAATTTGTTCTCACAGTAATGCAACCAATTACTGGGGGAAGCTAGGGGGGGGGGGGGGGGACAACCGGGTGGTTTCGCTCTTAGGGTACAATATAGCAGCCAAACGACAATTGCTCGTTTAGACCATTAGGGGCTACGGTTTGAAGATGGAATATCCACCAAGTCTCCCTCTGCAATATTTTCCGGTCCCAATCCCCACCCCTTTTGGGTCTTGCGACCAGTTCGATGCCCATAAACCTCAGTCCTGAGGCATCACCTCCATGCATCATGTTGATATGTTTAGCAATGGGTGTGTCTTTGTCATTTCTAATGTCCCCCAAATGTTCACCTATCCGGCGTCGCAACTCACGGGTGGTTTTCCCAATGTATTCAAGACCGCATATGCAGTTGGCCCTGTAGATCACTCCCCTGGTGCGACAATTAATGAAATGTCTGATTTGGTGACACTTGCCGGTGACATTGGCCTGGAATGACCGTCCCTTTTGAATGTGTCCACATGCCACACAACCACTACAGCGAAAACAACCGATTGGACGTTGGAGCCATGTCTCTTTAGAATCACGTGTGTCGCTGTAGTGGCTGTGTACAAGGCGATCCCTAAGGCTCAGGCCCCTACGGTAGGTGACCTGTGCTGTTTCCGGGATAACCACCTTGATGTCTGGGTCCATGAGGAGAACCTCCCAGTGGTTCTTCAATATCTGTTTAACCTCTGCAGAACAATCATCAAAAGTACCAATAAGGCGTATTAAACCAGTATCCGGTATTTTAGGTTTAGGATAGAGAAGTTCATCTCTTTTGCTACCACACGCTCTTTTGAAGGCACTTTTTAGAACCGCATCTGGATATCCCCTTTCCCAGAAACGACTTCTAAGGTCGTCCGCCTGGGTTTTGAATGTTTCCCAAGTGGAACAGTTCCTCCTGATGCGCAGGTACTGTCCCACTGGTATTCCCCTTTTCAAAGGGAAAGGGTGGTGACTGCTCCAATGTAGGAGTGAATTTGTGGAGGTGGGTTTCCTAAAGATGTCAGTTTGAATCAAGTCATCCCTTCCCCTTGAGATGGAGATGTCCAAGAAAGGCAGAGTGTTCGTTTCAAAGACAGAGGTAAACTTCATGTTTATGTCATTTACATTAAGAGACTTAACAAAATTTGAGAATTCAGTTTCTCCCCCTTTCCAGACGACAAAGACATCGTCAATGAATCTTGCCCAAGTGACGATACAGGAAATGTGTCTATTGGGAGCGTCACCAAAGACCAGAGTCCTCTCCCACCAGCCCAGGAACAAATTGGCATACGACGGGGCACATGAACTCCCCATCGCGGTGCCCCTGAGCTGGTGGTAGAGGACTCCGTCAAAGAGAAAGTAATTCCTTGTAAGGACGAAATTAAGTAGTTGCAGGACGAAAACATTATGTGGAAAAAACTGTTGGCCCCTAGTATACAGGAATGATTCCACTGCCCTCATCCCGAGGTGATGAGGTATGGACGAGTAGAGGGCCTCAACATCAATAGAGGCTAGGGAGGTCCCCTCCTCCAAGCTGATGCCCTCCAGGCGACCAAGAAGGTCACTCGTATCCCTCAGGTATGAGGGCAGTGTTTTCACAAATGGTGCCAATATATGATCTAGGTAGATCCCCAAGTTTTGGGTCAAGCTGTTCACGCCCGAAACAATCGGGCGTCCCTTAACAGGGAAACCACCCTTATGCACCTTTGGTAGGCTATAAAAGGTGGCTAGTGTGGGATGTTTCTTATACAGGTATTCAAATTCATCACCAGAAATAAGGTCATTGGTTTTTGCCAGTCGTAACATGTCAATTAACTCACTCTGATATTTCTCAGTGGGATCACACTTCAGTTTTTCATAAGTGTTCCTGTCGTCAAGTAAGGCATGACACATGTTGGCATAGTCAATGGTGTTCATCAAGACGATGTTCCCCCCCTTGTCCGAGGGTTTGATGATAAGATTTTTCTTTTTCTCCAAATCCAGCAAGGCTTTATACTCGCTTTTGCTGCAATTGAAGCCACCATGACTAGATATCAGATTAGTAAGATCACGACACACCTGGTTCACAAAAACATCTATACAAGTTGGGTCCCCCAACGGAGGCATCTTTAGGCTTTTGTTTCTGAGTGAGGTAAACGGGCCTTTGCCCTCCTGGGGAATACTATCACTCAGGCTGTATAGAAGGCGAACATCTTGAAGGATGTCGGGTGAAATACCCATCTCCTTGCTCTCTCGCCTAGCCACAAGCGCAAAATGTTTGCGCCATTTAAGCTTTCTGGCAAAGAGATGGATATCTCTAACCCAGTTGAAGAGGCTGAAGCTAGAGGTGGGGACAAAGGACAGGCCCCTGCTAAGTAAACACATCTCTGGGTCCTGCAGTTGTTGGTTAGAGAGGTTGATTATTTGGTTATGTTGCCCACTCCCTTGTTGGTCTGGGGTGGTGATCTTTGAGGCCCTCGGTTGCGTAGGGGGTAGGGTGTTTCTAAAAAATCGGACCCACCCTGATCCTGTCTTCCTCTCTGATTATTCCTTCCTCCTCTACCCCTGTTATTTTGAGTTTTCTTATAGCCCCTTCCCCTACCTCTGTGTGTCTGACCACTCTCCTTCTCGTTTTCTGAGACCTCTGTATCGCTAGATGAGGCGTCCACGTCTGGACGTCTGGTCTGCGATGTGTTGCGATCTAGTGTGGAATATACCTTATTATCCCGAAAGTCTTGTAGATCTCTATTAAATTGGCGATGTTTTCGCTCTTTGAGGTGAAACTGAAATTTGTCAATAGTGTTCTTCAGTTGTAGTTCCTTATTGGCAAAGTCAGTTTCCCCCCCAAATTTCTGTGTGAGTTCAATCTGTTCTTTCAAATTACTCTCTAATTTCACCAGATTAGTTCTTTCCTCCTCCAGCAAAAGATGCATAAATCTCAAGGAGCTTTTAGTCGCTTCCTCCTCCCATTTGCTCATAAGGGATGTAGATCTGCATCTATTAGCTGGGGTCAGGCTAATTCTTAAACCTCTGGGTACAATTTTATTTTTGAGATAGTTTTCTATTCATTGAATCTCCCACCATGAAGATATTTGTTCCTTGTATATTTTTGTGAGATCTTTAAAGGCAGCCTTAAATGATGGTGCGTATTTACTCTGAATCAAAGTCTTCTCAGAGAAGACCTCGTTTGCTTCAGAGAGCAATATATTTTTGTCAACGCCAGTGGAGAGGAAACCAGCCATACTCAAAAAAGAAAAATGATAATTTAACACAACCAATTAAAGTCGGTCAAACTATAATGAAGTAATGGGCTAAACCCTTGGTCAATATTAGAAATCACAGTGAACGGGTAGCTTTATAATATTTAAAACATAACATTTAATGATGTACGTAGATAAAATAATGGGCCCTACTATGCTTGACAAAGATGAATAGTTGCCACTAGTAACACTTATCTCCTGAAAAAATGGGCGGAGATATGGAGGGACCAATAAGGGATAGTAATAAAGTAGGGAGATAGGATGAAGGGTAGCCAGGTACCAAGGCAGAGAGACACAGTGCTGGGTCACTTTCCCTAGATCACCCTGTCTCTCTATATCCTCCTCCTATCTAACACAATATCCCTATTGCAACCCTTCCTTAAGATGGACTGCCCAGCTTTGCCCGATAGCCAGAAATGGTCCTAAGGTGGTTACCCTAGCACCAGGGGAGGGGGCAAAAAAGATGGCAAAGATAAATGTGATGAATCAAGAGCAAGCGAATCCACAACTGGTGTGAAATCACCTACAGTACCAGACACGTTCATACACAAAATAAGATATGTTATCCAAAATAATTAACACTTAATGATGGTGGTATAGTCCCGACGCGTTTCCTCAGTGTTACCTGATTCGTCAGGGGACAAAATTATATCTAGAGAGCCCTTAGGCTGGGCTCAGTTATCCAACAAAATAGGGTCACAGGGGGCACACTGATAAATCAAGCCCACAAAGCTTTTACAGTCTCCCTAGTGGTGGAGAACTGTACAGCAAATGAGGTATGAAGATGAACAGTTGTGTGACCTCCAATCGGTCAACCGTTGTAAAGTTAGAGACCGAGACACCCTCTATTTTGTAAGGCCTGTGGTGATTCCTGGTATTTAATCCTCTATCCGTGTGGACAAAGAGATCTCAGGTGCTCAATGTTTAATGCACACCAATGTCCAGGTATAGGTGTCCAGACCTGGAGGATAAACCAGGAGTAACCAGAGGTCAATAGTCTTAACCAAACCTAGTTATATTGTTTGGTAAGACTTCAATCCAAACCTAGTAAACCGGTGATCATATATTCATAAATGCTTCTCATTAACTGAAAGTATCTATTCAATACACTTGACTAGATAATTGCATTAATGAGAAATAGAACAGGTGTTCCTAATAATTCTTTAGGTGAGTGTATATACATATCTAAGTATGCCATATAATTTTTTTTCACCCTTTCTGCGTTAGGGTACTTTCACACTAGCGTTTTTGTTTTCCGGTATTGAGTTCCGTCCTAGGGGCTCAATACCGGAAAAAAACTGATCAGTTTTATCCTAATGCATTCTGAATGGAGAGCAATCTGTTCAGTATGCATCAGGATGCATCAGTTCAGTCCCTCTTACGTTTTTTGGCCGGAGAAAATACTGCAGCATGCTGCAGTTTTCTCTCCGGCCAAAAACCTGAACACTTGCCGGAATGCCGGATCCGGCATTAATTTCCATTGAAATGTAATAGTGCCGGTATTAAAATTGCGCATGCGCAGACCATTACATCTGTGAAAAAAATAAATACCGGATCCGTTTTTCCGGATGACACCGGAGAGACGGATCCGGTATTTCAATGCATCAGTTTGCGTCCGGATTGCCGGATCCGGCAGGTAGTTCCAGCGATGGAACCTCCTGTCAGAATCCTCTGCCGCAAGTGTGAAAGTACCCTTAAATATCATTGTCTAATGTGCTATTCTATACTTAAAAAAGTTGGCTAGCTGACACATACAGGCCAGATGTATGCACAAAGGTACATCCCCTTGGCCTTCGCTGTATGAAATGAGGACTATTGATACATTGACTAAATGTGCTAGAGGCTTTCCCAGTGCATATACTTATTAACGGAGCTCTCTGTTATAATTCACTAAGGCCCCTTTCACACGAGTGAGTTTTCCGCGCGGGTGCGATGCGTGACGTGAACGCATAGCACCCGCACTGAATCCTGAGCCATTCATTTCAATGGGTCTGTGTACATGAGCGTTTTTTTTCATGCATCAGTTCTACGTTGCGTGAAAAATGCAGCATGTTCTATGTTTTTCACGCAGCCCTGGCCCCATAAAAGTGAATAGGGCTTCAGTGAAAAACGCATTGCATCCGGAAGCAAGTGCGGGTGCGATGCGTTTTTCATTGATGGTTGCTTAGAGATGTTATTTGTAAACCTTCAGTTTTTTATCACGCGCGTGAAAAACGCATTGCACCTGCGCGGAAAAAACTGAACAACTGAACGCAATCGCAGACAAAACTGACTAAACTCGCTTGCAAAATGGTGCGAGTTTCCCTGAATGCATCCGGACCTAATCCGTATCGTTCATGTGAAAGAGGCCTAAGGGCTGTTTCACACGAGAGGATGCCGTGCGTGACATCCCCTCCGTGAATGACAGCCAAGACCCGATGCAGACTGCAGAAGCACGGAGCATTAACATGATTGATAATGCTCCGTGCCTCTCTGTGATCTCTTTACTACGAAATCACAATGACAACTTTATCTCATTGTGATTTCGTAGTAAAGAGATCACAGAGAGGCACGGAGCATTATCAATCATGTTAATGCTCCGTGCTTCTGCAGTCTGCATCGGGTCTTGGCTGTCATTCACGGAGCGGATGTCACGCACGGCATCCGCTCGTGTGAAACAGCCCTTAGGCCCCTTTCACACAGGCGAGTTTTCCACGCGGGTGCAATGCGTGAGTTGAACGCATTGCACCCGTGCTGAATCCGGACCCATTCATTTCTATGGGGCTGTTCACATGAGCGGTGATTTTCACGCATCACTTGTGCGTTGCGTGAAAATCACAGCAAGCTCTTTTTTGTGCGTTTTTCACATAACGCAGGCCCCATAGAAGTGAATGGGGCTGCGTGAAAATCGCAAGCTTCCGCAAGCAAGTGCGGATGCAGTGCGATTTTCACGCACGGTTGCTAGGAGACTATCGTGACGGGGAACCGATCATTATTATTTTCCCTTATAACATGGTTATAAGGGAAAATAATAGCATTCTGAATACAAAATGCATAGTACAATAGGGCTGGAGAAGTTAAAAAAAATAAAAAATAATTTAACTCCCCTTAATCCACTTGTTCGCGCAGCCGGCATCTCTTCTGTCTTCATCTGTGAGCAATAGGACCTTTGATGACGTCACTACGCTCATCACATGGTCCATCACATGATCCATTACCATGGGGATGGATCATGTGATGGACCATGTGATGAACACAGTGACGTCATCAAAGGTCCTATTCCTCACAGATGAAGACAGAAGAGATGCCGGCTGCGCGAACAAGTGGATTAAGGTGAGTTCAATTATTTTATAAGGGAAAATAATACAATCTACACAACCTTGAACCCAAACCTACACTTCTGTGAAGAAGTTCGGGTCTGGGTACCACATTCAGTTTTTTATCACGCGCGTGCAAAACGCATTGAACCCGCGCGATAAAAACTGAACAACGGAACGCAATCGCAGTCAAAACTGACTGCAATTGCGTACCTACTCGCGCGGGTTTGCCGCAACGCATCTGGACCTTATCCGGACACGCTTGTGTGAAAGAGGCCTAAGGATACCCGTCCATCACCACCCATTTGCTGACAGTGGTGGGAGTTCCCTCTGTAGGTGCATGGGTCGTGAGGAAGGTATGGGTGATATGAAATGCTTCCATTACCTTAATTCACTTTTCCTCCCATCCTTTGGTTGTATGCCTTTTTTCAACTGTTCTAACTGTGTAACTATATAAATGTACGTGTGATGGTGGTGCAGGAGAAGCACCACACCTCATATACTGGTCACCGTCTGGGGCAAAAACAAGCATAGTACTAATTGACTGAAGCTCAGCCAACCACTGTCAGGCCTAAATCCAGCACCATTTCCGCAGGGTTTTCAGTAATCCAGAAAGCAGTGCCAATGAGTGTAGACAGTACAGGCGGTGGTGCAGCAACTCCTGGGTCCGGCCAACGCTGTTACCAGTGAGATGCAAGTTGCAGGCTGCAGTTTTATCATCCACCAAAAGGGAACAACTATTAAATTTAAATTTTACTACTACCCCCATTCTCATAGCTGCGCTGAAATACATAGTCCGTTGTGCGGTGCTAACATAATGGAGAGGACTCCTGTGTAGTTTTCTCCCAAATCTAATACTTTGTACTCAGATAGGGCTCTGTAAATTTAATGCACATTCATAAAGCTGACGTTTTATATTTAGGGGCTCAGAAGTTATTTCTGATTACTCAAATGATTTAGCAATAAAGAAATAGATTTTCCCAGTTTCCTCTTCTCTAGTAGAGAAGATAACATTTAGACTTCAGTGTTCACCTACATTAAAGCGTACTGTTATTCAAATATGCTGTATAATAGCTTAAATGAAAACATATAGTAAACTTAAAGGGGTTCTCCTCAGGATAGGTCATCAATATCAGAATGGCGGGGGTCCAACACCCAGAACCCCCGCCAATCAGCTGGTTGAAGAGAAGGCGCGCGCCATGCCAGGGCTGCCTTCTCTTTAATGTTTACCTGCTCGCCATCGATATCACAGTGGTGAGTAGGCGGTCCCATTCACTTTTATGGGATGGCTCTGTAGCATTCAAGTGTATAGGAACGTGCCGTCACATAGACGTGAAAAGGACAACTTCTTGTAATAACACCTATTAACCACTGCGATGCAGATGGCGACCAGGTAAAAAATTAAGGAAAGGCTGAGCTGGCACGTCGCGCCTTCTCTTCAACCAGTTGGTCAGAGGGGGTGCCAAGTGTCTGACCCCCACTGATCTTATATTGATGACTAGAGATGAGCGAATCGAAGTTGACGAAGTGGAATTTGATCCGAATTTCGATTTTCACTGAATCCGAATTCCCTCACGGTTCGTGGTAACGAATCGCATTTTTTCCTAAAATGGCTGCTGCACATGTGAGGACATGAAGCAAGGAACTCTGGGAACGAGGGATCGCCCACAATGCCATGCATGCAGCCAATCAGCAGCCAGCAAGCCCTGTGATGTCACAGCCCTATAAATAGCCTCAGCCATCTTGGATACTGCCATTTACCAGTGTACGTAGTGCAGGGAGAGACGTCTGCAGGCGCTAGGGACAGTGTTAGAAAAAACTTCATTGTGCTAAAAAAAAAAAAAAAAAAAAAAAAAAAAATATTTACAAGTGCAGGGAAAGATTATTTAAGGTGTAGGAAAAGGATAGGGGGGAATCATTCCACAGCATTTCTATTGAACAGGGTTCAGTAGGGGAGGTTACAGCCTGGGTAATAGGAACAATCCTATTAGACCTTGCTGCACTGACTGCGGATCCAAATTGCCATTATACAGCTCTGTAATTCCAGCATCAAACCGTTTTTGTTATTGGGGTGCAAGTGCTGTTTGATACAGGCATTAACAGGGGTTTATTACAAGGAAATATTTCTGTCTTATTTACCCTTGTGCGGTCCAGTTATATGTTATGAAGCATTTTTTGGCTTGTATTAGTGGGAAAAAAAGGGCTTATTAGCCGTTGTGTGGTGAAGTGCGAAAATTACAGCCCCTTTTGTCGTGCATTAGTGGCAAAAGTAAAATATATTTGCCATTTAGCTGTGCAGTTATATGTTCTAAAGCCCTTTTTGCCGTGTATTAGTGGCGATATAAAAATAAATACATTTTCAGATAATCCTCCTTTTGATGATCTTTCAGCTACAATGTAGTGGATCAATGTCCAATCTGGTATTTATATTTGCAGGTATATAGTTGGTAGTCCCGCTAGTAAGTGAATTGACACTGTGTAAAAAGTGATATTAGATCTACAGTTGTGGCCAAAAGTTTTGAGAATGACAAAAATATTAGTTTTCACAAAGTTTGCTGCTAAACTGCTTTTAGATCTTTGTTTCAGTTGTTTCTGTGATGTAGTGAAATATAATTACACGCACTTCATACGTTTCAAAGGCTTTTATCGACAATTACATGACATTTATGCAAAGAGTCAGTATTTGCAGTGTTGGCCCTTCTTTTTCAGGACCTCTGCAATTCGACTGGGCATGCTCTCAATCAACTTCTGGGCCAATTCCTGACTGATAGCAACCCATTCTTTCATAATCACTTCTTGGAGTTTGTCAGAATTAGTGGGTTTTTGTTTGTCCACCCGCCTCTTCAGGATTGACCACAAGTTCTCAATGGGATTAAGATCTGGGGAGTTTCCAGACCATGGACCCAAAATGTCAACGTTTTGGTCCCCGAGCCACTTACTTATCACTTTTGCCTTATGGCACGGTGCTCCATCGTGCTGGAAAATGCATTGTTCTTCACCAAACTGTTGTTGGATTGTTGGAAGAAGTTGCTGTTGGAGGGTGTTTTGGTACCATTCTTTATTCATGGCTGTGTTTTTGGGCAAAATTGTGAGTGAGCCCACTCCTTTGGATGAGAAGCAACCCCACACATGAATGGTCTCAGGATGCTTTACTGTTAGCATGACACAGGACTGATGGTAGCGCTCACCTTTTCTTCTCCGAACAAGCCTTTTTCCAGATGCCCCAAACAATCGGAAAGAGGCTTCATTGGAGAATATGACTTTGCCCCAGTCCTCAGCAGTCCATTCACCAAACTTTCTGCAGAAGATCAATCTGTCCCTGATGTTTTTTTTGGAGAGAAGTGGCTTCTTTGCTGTCCTTCTTGACACCAGGCCATCTTCCAAAAGTCTTCGCCTCACTGTGCGTGCAGATGCGCTCACACCTGCCTGCTGCCATTCCTGAGCAAGCTCTGCACTGGTGGCACTCCGATCCCGCAGCTGAATCCTCTTTAGGAGACGATCCTGGCGCATGCTGGACTTTCTTGGACGCCCTGAAGCCTTCTTAACAAGAATTGAACCTCTTTCCTTGAAGTTCTTGATGATGCTATAAATTGTTGATTGAGGTGCAATCTTAGTAGCCACAATATCCTTGCCTGTGAAGTCATTTTTATGCAACGCAATGAGGCTGCACATGTTTCTTTGCAGGTCACCATGGTTAACAATGGAAGAACAATGAATTCAAGCATCACTCTCCTTTTAACATGTCAAGTCTGCCATTTTAACCCAATCAGCCTGACATAATGATCTCCAGCCTTGTGCTCGTCAACATTCTCACCTGAGTTAACAAGATGATTACTGAAATGATCTCAGCAGGTCCTTTAATGACAGCAATGAAATGCAGTGGAAAGTTTTTTTTGGGATTAAGTTAATTTTCATGGCAAAGAAGGACTATGCAATTCATCTGATCACTCTTCATAACATTCTGGAGTATATACAAATTGCTATTATAAAAACTTAAAGAGGACCTTTCACTACTGTACAAACTAAAAACGAACTATATCAGTGGGCAGAGCGGCGCCCAGGGGTCCCCCTGCACTTACTAGTATGTCTGGGCGCCGCTCCGTTCGCCCGGTATAGGTTCCGGTGTCTGCGCTCCCTCTGACTGATTCTTTGTATGAGGCGTGTCCCTTGCTGCAGCGCTGGCCAATCGCAGCGCACAGCTATAGCCTGGCTATGAGCTGTGCGCTGCGATTGGCCAGCGCTGCAGCAAGGGACACGCCTCATACAAAAAATCAGTCAGAGGGAGCGCAGACACCGGAGCCTATACCGGGCGAAAGGAGCGGCGCCCAGACATACTAGTAAGTGCAGGGGGACCCCTGGGCGTCGCTCTGCCCACTGATATAGTTAGTTTTTAGTTTGTACTAGGGTTGTCCCGATACCGATACTAGTATCGGTATCGGGACCGATTCCGAGTTTTCTCGGCGGTACTCAGCCGCCGATACCCCGCCCCGATACATAAATAGAATACTTTTTTTTTTTCCCGCAATGAATATTTTTGCGGCCCGGCAAAGATGCAGCATCGGGAGAGAGGAGGGGCTGGAGTCCGTAACTATGGGCGGGGCCCGGTGCAGTCACTGTACTCTTACACCGGGCCCCGCCGCTCACCAAAGTATTTATAAACGTGAATCCTTATCCTGTTATTAAGTTGAACTAACGCTGCCCTCTCCCATGTTCCCCTGTATCCCCCTGTATCCCCACAGCACTTACTTAAGCTTCCATAGCAGGCAGAGCAGACGGCAGCAGTAACGTCACTCACTGACGTAGAGCGCCTGCTCCGCCCACTTTATGAATGAAGCAGGCGGAGCAGACGCGCGACGTCAGTGAGTGACGTTACTGGTGCCGTCCGCTCTGCCTGCTATGGAAGCTTAAGTAAGTGCTGTGGGGATACAGGGGAACATGGGAGAGGGCAGCGTTAGTTCAACTTAATAACAGGATAAGGATTCACGTTTATAAATACTTCGGTGAGCGGCGGGGCCCGGTGTATTGGGGGACACTGTTATGAGGGGGATCTGTGGATGACATATAGCAGTGTCATCCACAGATCCTCCCCATAACAGTTCCATCCACAGATCCCCTATAACAGCACCATCCACAGATCCCCCACCAAATAACAATGCCATCCTCAGATCCCCCCACCCCATAACAATGCCATCCACAGATATCCCACCCCATAGCAGTACCATCCACAGATCCCCATAACAGTGCCATCCACAAATCCCCATAACAGTGCCATCCACAGATCCCCCATAACAGTGCCATCCACAGATCCCCATAACAATGCCATCCACAGATATCCCACCCCATAGCAGTACCATCCACAGATCCCCATAACAGTGCCATCCACAAATCCCCATAACAGTGCCATCCACAGATCCCCCATAACAGTGCCATCCACAGATCCCCCATAACAGTGCCATCCACAGATCCCCCATAACAGTGCCATCCACAGATCCCCCATAACAGTGCCATCCACAGATCCCCCATAACAGTGCCATCCACAGATCCCCATAACAGTGCCATCCACAGATCCCCCATAACAGTGCCATCCACAGATCCCCCATAACAGCGCCATCCACAGATCCCCCATAACAGCGCCATCCACAGATCCCCCATAACAGTGCCATCCACAGATCCCCCATAACAGTGCCATCCACAGGTCCCCCATAACAGTGCCATCCACAGATCCCCCACATGACAGTGCGTCATCCACAGATCCACAGATCCCCCAAAACGGTCACATGACATTTAAAAAAAAGTATCGGTATTCGGTATCGGTGACTACTTGAAAAAAAGTATCGGTACTTGTACTCGGTCCTAAAAAAGTGGTATCGGGACAACCCTAGTTTGTACAGTAGTGAAAGGTCCTCTTTAAGCAGCAACTTTTCCAATTTCCAATATTTATGTAATTCTCAAAACTTTTGGCCACGACTGTACAGTGTATGTAGAGAGTGATACCATATGTCTTCTCTATTCATAACATAGTGTCACTTCTGTATAGTTAAATTATATTCATAGCGGTTGAGTTATCATTTGATATTATTGTTAAGAGGTACACTGTATACGTTACCACTCTGATTGAGCGGACCACCTCTGTGTTCAGAATGCAGCTGGGTTTGAATGGCCGCTGAAGCTCACCAGCTCGGCTGATGCGGCGTTCCACGTGATCGGGTACCTGTTGGTTGAATCGGCCGCCGGATGCTATTAGATATGCGGCTGCTCTTGGATCTCCTGGCTGGTAAATGTCAGCGGTGGATTCATCCGATCTGGGCTGTTGTGCTATAGTGATTTTGTTGAATTCAAGTCAATGATATTAGTAACCGCATTCTTTGTACCACATTCACTGATACACTGCTACGAAACACCAGATGCGTTTCAGAGTACCAAACTCCTTCTTCAGTGGTGAGCCACTCCGATGTGGTGGTCCTGCACAGCCACACCAGCAACTTGGCCAGGTGACTCCGCTTCCTCCTCCACATTCTCACGCCGTTGGTCCTGCGACAATGTCCGCCTCTGCCTCCTCATCCTCCACCGTGTCCTCAGCCTCTACTGCAGGGACAATTCACATTGCCCCTCCAGCATACCACATGTGCAGGGCATGGTGGTGTCACGCTGTTCTGCACCTTGTTTGCCTGGGCTAATGGAGTCACACAGGGTAGGAACTGCTCCGTGTCCTTCATCAAGAAATCAAATCCTGTCTTTCTCCTCGACAACTGAAAATCAGAACCATGGTGACCGACGGCGGGAAGAACATTGTGTCGGCGCTGCGTCAAGGAGGGCTGAGCCATGCGCCTTGCATGGCACGCGTTTTCAATCTGGTTGTCAAGCGGTTCCTGAAGTCTTCCACCCATCTGCAAGACATCCTAAAAATGGGTAGGAAACTTTGCATGCACTTCAGCCACTTGTACACTGCAAAGCACACCCTCCTTGAGCTGCAGAGTCAGAACGGCATCCCCCAACATAGGCTGATATGCGACGTTTCCACCCTCCATATGTTGGACCGACTGTACGAACAGAGAGGCCATAAACGATTTCCAAGCAGACAGGTGTACTCCCCTGTGTAACTTCGATGTCAGCCAATGGTAGCTCATGCGTGACACCTGCCGTTTGCTCAGGCCCATTGAGGAGGCCACGTTATTTGTCAGTTGCCAGGACTACGGGATGAACAATGTCATTCTACTGCTTCATGTCCTGAAATAGATGCAGGAAAATCTGGCTGGTCAGGGGACTGGAGAGGTGGTGCCTACATCTCACGGCCACATGGGCCCTGTGGGGGCTGAACTGGAGGAGGAGGAGGACAGGCAATGTGTAGCAAAATGGGTGGTTGCACAAATGGCCCAATGCATGCTCACTTGCTTGAGTAGTGACAGCCGAATTGTCACCATTTGGCAGAGTGATGACTTCTGGCTCTCCACCTTGTTGGACTCTCGCTACCGGTCCAAACTGGGGGACTTTTATACACCCACTGAGAGGGAGGACAAACTGAACTACTATAGAGGCATCCTATGTAGTCAGTTGGCCGCTGCCTATCTGCACCATCATCCATCCTCTTGCAGGTCTGTGCTCAAGATCCACTGCCATGGCTGCTGGGGAGGGGTGGGGTGGCAGGAGCGGTACCAGCTCCATCAGCAGCAGCCTGAGTCTAGAGTAGCTGATGAGCCGCTTTCTTTACCCGCCTAGTGAAGAAACTACTCCCCAGCAGCAGCATCTAGACCTGGAGCAGAACCTGAAGCAGCAGGTGGTGGCATACTTGGACAGCACCCTGCCACCCCACATTGAAGATCCGCTGGACTACTGGGCAGCCAAACTGGATTTGTGGCCTCAACTGCATGAGTTTGCCCTGGAAAAGTTGTTCTGCCCAGCCAGTAGTGTGGCATCAGAGCGGATGTTTAGTGCGGCGGGGGCCATAGTTACCCCAAGAAGAACTCGCCTGTCCACCCAAAATGTGGAGAGACTGACCTTTTGTCAAGATGAATCAGGCGTGGATCAGCCAGGATTTCCACCCACCAATGCCTAATGCATCAGACTAGATCATCCATGGTGCCACACCAACACTTTGACAAAAGAGACCGGTTTCTTCTGGCTACCTGCCTCAGCTACTACTCTGATGCTGCCATCCGCCTGATGCCACACATCTGATGCCAAGTGCTCCTTCTTTCACCCACCATCTTCAGCTGGTACTGGTTTTTTCACCCACCTCCCCACTCTGTCACTGGGTCACTCTGTGGTCTCCTGATGCTGCTGCCACCTCCACACTATGTCACCTTGCCACTCTGTGGTCTCCTCATGCTGCTGCCACCTCCACACTATGTCACCTTGCCGCTCTGTGGTCTCCTCATGCTGCTTCCACCTCACAACTATGTCATTGGGCCACTCTGTGGACTTCTCTTGCTGTTCCCACCCTCCCCACTTCATGACTGGGCCACTATTTTGCCTTTCGGCCTGGCTGACATAATCATTTATTTTACCTTTCTTCTGATCTGTCAGAAGGAAGGAAAAATGAGACGCACAACGGATCCTGTCTGCAGGGGCGTAGCTAGAAATGCATGGGCCCCATAGCAAAAAAAAATTATGGGCCCCCCCCTGTGCCATCCACAGATCCCCCTCCCCTAAATAGTGCCATCCACAGATCCCCCTCCCCTAAATAGTGTCATCAACAGATCCCCCTCCCCTAAATAGTGCCATCCACAGATCCCCCTCCCCTAAATAGTGCCATCCACAGATCCCCCTCCCCTAAATAGTGACATCCACAGATCCCCCTCCCCTAAATAGTGCCATCCACAGATCCCCCTCCCCTAAATAGTGCCATCCACAGATCCCCCTCCCCTAAACAGTGCCGTCCACAGATCCCCCTCCCCTAAACAGGGCCGTCCACAGATCCCTCTCCCCTAAACAGTGCCGTCCATAGATCCCTCTCCCCTAAACAGTGCCGTCCACAGATCCCCCTCCCCTAAATAGTGCCATCCACAGATCCCCCTCCCCTAAATAGTGCCATCCACAGATCCCCCACCCCTAAATAGTGCCATCAACAGATCCCCCTCCCCTAAATAGTGCCATCCACTGATCCCCCTCCCCTAAATAGTGCCATCCACAGATCCCCTCCCCTAAATAGTGCCATCCACAGATCCCCCTCCCCTAAACAGTGCCATCCACAGATCCCTCTCCCCTAAACAGTGCCATCCACAGATCCCCCTCCCCTAAATAGTGCCATCCACAGATCCCCCTCCCCTAAATAGTGCCATCCACAGATCCCCCTCCCCTAAATAGTGCCATCCACAGATCCCCCTCCCCTAAATAGTGCCATCCACAGATCCCCCTCCCCTAAATAGTGCCATCCACAGATCCCCCTCCCCTAAATAGTGCCATCCACAGATCCCTCTCCCCTAAATAGTGCCATCCACAGATCCCCTTCCCCTAAATAGTGCCATCCACAGATCCCCCTCCCCTAAATAGTGCCATCAACAGATCCCCCCTCCCCTAAATAGTGCCATCAACAGATCCCCCCTCCCCTAAATAGTGCCATACACAGATCCCCCCCCCCATGTGCCAGTATCAGGTGCCAACCCCCCCCCCCCCCCAGGTGCCAGTATCAGGTCAGGTGCCAGACATACTCCCCCCATGTGCCAGTATCAAGTGCCCCCCGCTCCCCCCATGGCAGTAACAGTCGGGTATTAAAAAAATAAAATAAACACTTCTACTTACCTCCATGTCAGCAATGCGATGCAGCCTCTTCCTGTATGTCCATATATGGAGTCAGTGCTTGTATTTCAGAAAAGGTTTCTGCTGGGATTCGAACCCACGACCTTCTGTATCAGAGGCAAAGCATCTAACCACAAGACCATAAGAGATACCTTGCTGCTGACTGAAAAAATATGAGACTTCTACTGTTATAGCTGGCTAAGTGTACATCTATACACATGACAGCTGCTCATATATAGAGATATAGCAGAGCTGAGTGTGCTGGGACAGCTGTCATATAGAGATATAGCAGTGCTGGGTGTGTTGGGGCAGCTGTCATGTGTATAGATGTACACTTAGCCAGCTATAACAGTAGAAGTCTCATATATTTTCAATCAGTTGCAATGCCTCCTTTATGGTTGTGAGGGTAAATGCTTTGCCTCTGATACACTGATACATTGGAGGTTGTGGGTGACACATCAGGAGACTTTAGAATACAGTAAGATTAGATCACATTAGCGAGGGGGCCTGAACATTAAGACTGCTGCTGTGAAGGGGGCCCTGAACATGAATCGATATTTAACTAACTTGAAAATAAACTGTCGGGCCCCGAAGCAGCTGCTTCCCCGGTAGTTACGCCACCTCCTGGCTGCCTGTGTGTAGTGTCTGTGTGTGTTAATAAAAAAAAACTGAATGCGGTCGGATGGGGCCCCAGTGGCGTAGGGCCCCATAGCCACTGCTATGGTTGCTATGGCGATCCCTACGCCACTGCCTGTCTGTGTAGCAGCTCTAAGGCCTGTATGGTCCCATCAGAATTGGCTTGTGATTTGGTAGCCAAAAGCAGGAGTGGGTACAAAACACAAAACACATGTCCTCTCTGTTTTGGATCCACTCCTGTTTTTTTTGGAATTAGCAATACTGATGAATTACTGATCAAATGCTGACCGAGTGAAGTCGGATGCTCAACAGACAGGATTCGTTTTTTGGGAGTTATTGTTCTTACGGATCAGAGGAAGGGCAAAATAATCAGTGACGTCAACACAAATTTACTGCTGACACCCTCTCCACTCTGTCAGGGGGCTCTACTTGTATAAGCATTTAATAGAATAGGTTCTGTAGACATCTATGTGGAATCAGCTGACGACGGTGTAAAAGGAGTTCGCTTCTTCTTGGCGCTAACATCGACCTGTAAGACTGAGTTCATACTTGAGTTATTTGGTCAGTTTTGGCCCCGTGACTACCCAAATAAGTGAAGAGTGCAGTGATTATAAGAGCGACGCCTGTCATCTGCATGTCATATGGACTCACAGTATTATTTCACTACCAAAGCAGACTCCCTCTGCGTGTTACTGCAAGTCACAGTGTTTTACACCACTATAAAGGCTCTCTGCAGCCAGGAAATAGCAGTTTTTTAACGCAATTCGCAGCAAATAAATTTGGATCGAACCGAGAATCCAGAAAAAAAACTTTTAAAGTCTGCAGTGTATATTAGCCTGGTGCACCTTCCTTTGCACCCTTATTACAATTTCCAGGGATTGAAGGGCGCCGATGTATACAGGGATACATCAATGTTGTCAGTCATTGTCCACCGTTTTAAAGCTATTTTCACACTAGCGGCACGGGACTCCAGCAGGCTGTTCCGGCGGGTGAACAGCCTGTCGGATCTGTCCTGCCGTTAGTTAACGCGTGCCCCCGGACTACCGCTCCGGCCCCATTGACTATAATGGGGGTGGGGCGTAGTTCCGGCGGCACGGCAGCGCATGCCAAGAGGTCGCTGGAATAAAAGTACTACATGTCGTACTTTTATTCCGGCAACCTCTCGGCATGTGCTACCGTGCTGCCACCGGAACTCTGCCCTGCTCCCATTATAGTCAATGGGGCAGGAGCGGTAGTCCGGGGGCACGCGTTCACTAGTGGCAGGACGCATTTGACAGGCTGTTCACCCACCGGAACAGCCTGCTGGAGGTCCGTGCCGCTAGTGTGAAAGTACCCTAACTCTTGTTTTTATCAAAACAGCAGAATGGGGCAAATTCACTAAGCCTGTAGGTGGCCTAAACTTACAGTGAACAGGCTATCTGCATTAGATTTATCACAGGGGCTCAGGCTGGATGATAATTGTGGTTAACAGCTAGACACTTCTCTCTGACTCTATAACAACTATCAATTGGCTAAGGGCTTGTTCACTTCTGCATTGGAGACTCCATTCAGGGCCGTCAAAAAGACCGGACAAAATATTCTGTGTGCATAATAAAAAAAAGAATTGGAGCAAAACAATGGAAATACAAAGCGGTGATACAAGCTTACAATTTTTATGCCCTTTTCCCACTAAACGTTTTCCACTTCTCAAACAAGTTGGAAAAAGTTGTAGAAACCATAGTTGTGCCAATATGCTCTACTTTTTAGACAGATTCTAGGTGCAGACATTTAAATCTGGGCAAATATGTTTTCTAGTATACTGAACTTGTGGTTATAATTGTTCACGTGTTTATATGGTTGTTGATGTTCCGAGAAATAAGTGAATATTGTGTTCAGTGTGAGATTGTGAACCACATGCAAACAAGAGAGAATTTGATTTGCTGTCCATCTTTGTCTTTGGACATTGTGACATCAGACACATTATATAAGGGGCTGCAGAGCTAACATTCTCTTGAGGGTTGTAGTTGACAGTGGAGTATTTTCAATGTTGGTGTGCAGTTTGTACGCATTTAATATGGACAGTGAGGACTACCCAGATGAGAAATGGAGGAAGAAAGTCGAGGAGGCAGAGCCAGCATTCTGGCCTTCTCAATTTGGGGAGGTCTTTTGGCCCAGTCTAGAGACCATTCCTGAAGAGGAAGAGAATGAGGAAGGAGAGTGGATACAGTATGGCGAGGAAGAGAATAGAGATATGGACAAGCAAAACAACATCATTGGACTAAGAAGATTCCAAAATTGCTTTGACCTTGATAAAATCAGTGAGGAAGAGGAGGAAAGTGAAAAGATCCATAAGAGAAGAAAGTGGTGGATTCCAAAATGTCTCAGAAAGAACAACAACAGCAGTGGAGCAAAGGCCCAGAAATCGGGATTTCTTAGTGCAGTCTTCTGCTGTTGCAACATCAGGACATTGGAATAAAGGACTTAACATCAAAAACAGTTCCACCATGATAACATCAGACGTTCATAAGATCAGACGTTCATAATAACATCAGTATTGAATGATAATCTTGGACTTACCATCTTCATCAGTGACCAGGCACCTGACATAAGACCTGCAGGCTGGAGATACCGTGAACATATCATCTGAGAGTTTTCAAGCATTCATGGATTTAATGTTCGTTATTTATTGTTATTATTTTTATTTGATTAACTCTTAAAAAATAAAATCATTTTCTCTCAGCTCATGTGCTTTCTGTCTGGTATATTATGGTCAAATCTTGTTAGTTGTGGAATGTGGGGAGGGTAGAAGATCTGGGTTACATCCTTTGTGGGAGCAATATTCATGGCTATATTGGCTAGTTAGAGAAAGTATTGACCGTTTGTCAATTTGTCACCAGTTTTATGGTGTCCTAAGGGAAACATAAACTAGTGACAGATCCCTACTTTCTTTAGTTGACCCAGCCGCTTAGCTAAAACCTTATATTGCATGCCGATGAGTCCCATATTCATAAGCTCCTGGCTTTTTCTGCCCACCTGCTGCTGATTCAGTTGGAAAAAACTGTTAGGTCAGTGGCAGGGGGCACAGAAAGCCAGGAGCTCATCAATATCAGGACTCGTTAGCATGTACTAGAGCTGTAAGGGCCCGTTCACAGGCAGTTTTTAACGCATCATTTTGATGTGGACAGCCACGCCGAAATGTTGCCGAAAACCCATCGGCAGTCGCGTCCTTTCTTCCTCCTATTCTCTTCAGAGCCACAGCCGTGCCGACATCGGACATGTCCCTTTCCATATTTAATGTAGACATACAGATGTCATGGGGTGGGGGGGATCAGAACATAGAGCCGCTAACTAGATGTGGCACTAGTGGATTTGCTGCATGGTAAGGGAATATGCTAAATTTTGCCTGCACAGGCAGTAATGTAAAATTAAATGTGGATGATCTGATAATGTGGATCCTGAGAATAGGTCATCAATATAAAAATCCTGGAAAACCCTTTTTAATTTTCTTTGTAGAAAGGTATATATAATGTGCATTACATATATTTACATTTTATTGCAATAATTGATAGCTCTACTAGGATTAAAGAGGACCTTACCTCAGTTTAGCCCTAGTCTAATTATGGTCTTACCTTATAGAGCTGCCCCCACTGATGCCATGGCACTTTTTTTTCCCTAGTCTAATTATGGTCGTGCGCTGTTGGCCCCATTGGCCCCGTTAATTTCGACGCCTAATATTATAATGAGCCGACTGGGGGCGGTTCTCTTCTCCCTGGCTGTGAGCGCATCCAATCAGAGCACACCGCTCTTAGCCCGGGCTCCTCCCTGGCTAAGAGCGTTGCGCTTATAGCCAGGGAGAAGAGAACCGCCCCAGGCGAAACTGCGAATCTCCGCCTAGTATAACAGAGTCGGCTCATTATAATATTAGGCGCCGAAATCAACAGGGCCAACAGCACACGAACGGGGGGTCTTTGGAAAAAAAAAAGTGCCATGGCATCAGTGGGGGCCGCCCTATAAGGTAAGACCATAATTAGACTAGACATATTAGCTGGGATGTGGCCAGATTGGTCCCCATGATAGTTAATGGGGCAGTTTGGCAACGGTGTAGCTCCTGGCAATGCAGGAATGCAGAGAGATCTGGCAGGTTATTCCCTGCCGGGAGTACAAGCGCTAGTGTGAAACTAGCTGTACTGTTTTAGATCAGGTAAGTATGGTTTAACATAGTAATGCAAAATTTGTACTTACCTTTCAAATCACTGGCTAAAGTGGTGCCATCATTGAGATTGAAATGTCACCACTGTGGCCAATGATTGACTGCCATTAAGACAAGTCATTGCTGCAGTGGAGTAAAGAAAGACCAGTCGTGTCAGACTGGAGTATTTTGGACAACCAGAAGGAATTATTCTTCGGACCTAATCCAGTATATTCCTTCCCTTTTTCAGCCATGGCAGCTATGGTGTCACGGCTGAGGATGGGGAAAACCCTCAGCCGTGCGATGATGGAAGATGGTGGTCGCTGCTCGACCAGGAGGACAGATTTAGGGAGCAGGTCACCTCCTAATCGCATCCCTAATCTGTCCCTGACTCCTAGCTGCATGAGCCGACCTTGATGGTAGGAGGGCTCATGCTTCGGAACCTTGTAGTCCCTGCTAGCCCTCAGGACGGCCCTAAACTAGGAGCAGGGTAAGACAACCTGTTCCTTCTGAACACGGAGGAACAGGAGTCTCACTGGCCAAGCTGCAGGGAAAAGGGGAACACAAACAATCCTATGGATATGACAGGTCAACTGAACTAGTTCCACCTACCTGCCACAGCCTTGCTGACTGGATCCCTGTGCTGGCAAGCTGATGTCCACACAACATTAAATGAACCCAGCAAACACACATCCACACACAGGAACCCAGAACCATAGCTGCACCAAATAACAAAAGGAAAATATCAACTGAACATCACATAGACATAAACTTATGACCACAAGGGTGGCCCCCACTGGCAGATGGAATACACAGGAGGCTGCTCCAGCTAACCATGGCTGAAGTACCCCTCAGACAAGTGATATTCACTGAGGCTTTATAGACCCAAGTAGCCACACCCACACAGACACACCCAGTGTTCACACACACACACACAGAAGGGAATTAACCCTTCCAACACCAGGCAAGGGAAGACGGACTCTTAAAGGGGAATACACACAAACACTCACTGCAGCTGTTACCGTTGACAACGACATGCGTGGCACACGTGTCCTGGGAGCCGGCCAAAAGGCAGAGACACTGCCACCACATGTACAAACACCAAACGTTGCCACGGGCAGCCACAGACGAAGGGAAAATGTCAGAGTGCATACAAAACATAAAACACAGTGCACACCAGACATTCAGAAGAGACACCTAACAGACAGGTTGCCAGGTGCAACCGCATGCACATTGCAGCAAGCTGCCTAGCACCAGCTCAGGCTGCTATACTGCGACAATACAAAACAACTTGTTGCCCGTGGCAACCACAAGTGAGGCAACACACTAGCTGCCCTCACCTGTGGTTGAACACCCAAACCAAACCGCAGGCAACAGCATGCGGTTAAGAGTCACGACCATGACCATGGCCGTGACATATGGTCCGTCCTTCTCTTCATCTAATCCTAATAAGAAGTGGAGGCTGAGGAGATACTTTGGTACAAAGCATCAAAGCCAGCCATATTCACTGTGCTCAGGCTCTTTGTATCTCTGTACTGAAGTCTATCCTGGTGTGCTCTACTTCTCTTATGCACTGCTGACTGGCTGCCCCTTGTGCTGCTCCCAGGAATAAAATTTAGGAGTTTGCAAAAGACACAGTTAGTGGTATCACACACACAGAGGTCGCAATAACGCCTGTACAAGCGTCATTGACGCCTGTTCAGGCCATTTTACTCCCTGGAAAAAGTCTAAGGGGTACCAATACGCCTTAGACTTTTCCCCTACATTCAGCACTGTTAACGGCACAGGCAGCGCAGCGATGCTGCCTGTGCCTGCAATAACCAATAGCAAAGCTCCTCACAGCACAGAGCTTTGCTATTGGTTAGTTTAGGCGGTGCAAGAGCAATACAGACCTCTGCAGCAGGGCAAGCTGGTGGGAGATGAAAGGAGGAGGGGCCGACTCCCGAGGATGGCTGTACCAACGAGAGCAGGGCGTGCTGCTCAACGACCACAGCAGATATGTCCCAGACATGAAGAAGACTATTACTATGTCCGGACATACACCCTGCCCCACATGCATCACACCCTGCCCCACATGCATCACACCCTGCCCCTTTTTACAATGGAATTCTATGGTGACAGATGCCACAATATGGCGGCGTCTGTTAACATATATACTTTTTTTGTGTACATTAAATGTGTACAAACTGAAAAGAATGGCGTGGTATTAAACACGCAGGAAGTGCTCAAACCCACATGCAGTTGTGCATATATATATACAGGGGAGCAAATCCTGCACTTGTGGCCCATTGCTAATGACGATCCCCAGCAAGAATGCATACAGTGGAGGATGACCGCAGCAAACTACAAGTACCACAATAGACATCCTACATAAGATAGCAATTATGTGGATGTGATAATCAATATAACAATATAATAGCAAAGACAGGTGCACTCTGCGGTCTTACTAAACCCTCAAACTGATTTTAAAATTGAGAGATTAGCCAACATGTCCTACGGTGTAGGACATGTCTGAGCCCGAGCACCGCGCCAAGGTTTCTCAAGTAGCTTGGGACCTAACACTCACCTACCTGTGCCTATGTGTGCAATACCAGGAGCCAGTGGGCAAATTACAGGAGCATGAAGCCGACTCACAAACAACTCACCAGTTACCTCCAGCATGTAGCCATGCTAGCAATGGGAGGAGTCTGCGAGTCCCACTCAAGACTGACTGATATGGCCCAGGCCTAGCACCTAAATGTAGCCTGTAGATGGAAAGCAGGCACATTTAAATTGGAGTTTATACACCTCCAGGCATCTCTATATATACAAACTGAAAAGAATGTCGTGGTATTAAACAAGCAGGAAGTGCTCAAACCCACATGCGGTTGTGCATATATACAGGGGAGCAAATCCTGCACTTGTGGCCCGTTGATAATGACGATCCCCAGCAAAAATGCATACAGTGGAGGATGACCGCAGCGAACCACAAGTACCACAATAGACATCCTACATAAGATAGCAATTATGTGGATGTAATAATCAATATAACAATATAACAAAATAATAGCAAAGACAGGTGCACTCTGCGGTCTTACTAAACCCTCAAACTGATTTTAAAATTGAGAGATTAGCCAACATATCCTACTGTGGAGGACATGTCTGAGCCCGGGCACCACGCCAAGGTTTCTCAAGTAGCTCCATCTACAGGCTACATTTAGGTGCACCTGTGAGGCCTGGGCCTTATCAGCCAGTCTTGAGTGGGACTCGCAGACTCCTCCCTCCTCCCATTGCTAGCATGGCTACATGCTGGAGGTAACTGGTGAGTTGTTTGTGAGTCGGTCTCATGCTCCTGTAATTTGCCCACTGGCTCCTGGTATTGCCCACATAGGCACATGTAGGTGAGTGTTAGGTCCCGAGCTACTTGAGAAACCTTGGCACGGTGCTCGGGCTCAGAGAAACCTTGCCCCGTGACTACCCAAATAAGTGAAGTGTGCAGTGATTATAAGAGCGACGCCTGTCATCTGCATGTCATATGGACTCACAGTATTATTTCACTACCAAAGCAGACTCCCTATGCGTGTTACTGCAAGGCACAGTGTTTTACACCACTATAAAGGCTCTCTGCAGCCAGGAAATAGCAGTTTTTTAACGCAATTCGCAGCAAATAAATTCGGATCGAACCGAGAATCCAGAAATAAAACTTTTAAAGTCTGCAGTGTATATTAGCCTGGTGCACCATCCTTTGCACCCTTCTTACAATTTCCAGGGAGTGAAGGGCGCCGATGTATACAGGGATACATCAATGTTGTCAGTCATTGTCCACCGTTTTAAAGCTATTTTCACACTAGCGGCACAGGACTCCGGCAGGCTGTTCCGGCGGGTGAACAGCCTGTCGGATCCGTCCTGCCGTTAGTGAACGCGTGCCCCCGGACTACCGCTCCGGCCCCATTGACTATAATGTGGGTGGAGGCGGAGATCCGGCGGCAGGGCAGCGCATGCCAAGAGGCCGCTGTAATAAAAGTACTACATGTCATACTTTTATTCCGGCAACCTCTCGGCATGTGCTACCGTGCTGCCACCGGAACTCCGCCCTGCTCCCATTATAGTCAATGGGGCAGGAGCGGTAGTCCGGGGGCACGCGTTCACTAGTGGCAGGACGCATTTGACAGGCTGTTCACCCGCCGGAACAGCCTGCTGGAGGTCCGTGCCGCTAGTGTGAAAGTACCCCAACTCATGTTTTTATCAAAACAGCAGAATTGGGCAAGTTTACTAAGCCTGTAGGTGGCCTAAACTTACAGTGAACAGGCTATCTGCATTAGATTTATCACAGGGACTCAGGCTGGATGATAATTGTGGTGAACAGCTAGACACTTCTCTCTGACTCTATAACAACTATCAATTGGCTAAGGGCTTGTTCACTTCTGCATTGGAGACTCCATTCAGGGCCGTCAAAAAGACCGGACAAAATATTCTGTGTGCATAATAAAAAAAAGAATTGGAGAAAAACAATGGAAATACAAAGCGGTGATACGAGCTTACAATTTTTATGCCCTTTTCCCACTAAACGTTTTCCACTTCTCAAACAAGTTGGAAAAAGTTGTAGAAACCATAGTTGTGCCAATATGCTCTACTTTTTAGACAGATTCTAGGTGCAGACATTTAAATCTGGGCAAATATGTTTTCTAGTATACTGAACTTGTGGTTATAATTGTTCACGTGTTTATATGGTCGTTGATGTTCCGAGAAACCACATGTAAACAAGAGAGAATTTGATTGGCTGTCCATCTTTGTCTTTGGACATTGTGACATCAGACACATTATATAAAGGGGCTGCAGAGCTAACATTCTCTTGAGGGTTGTAGTTGACAGTGGAGTATTTTCAATGTTGGTGTGCAGTTTGTACGCATTTAATATGGACAGTGAGGACTACCCAGATGAGAAATGGAGGAAGAAAGTCGAGGAGGCAGAGCCAGCATTCTGGCCTTCTCAATTTGGGGAGGTCTTTTGGCCCAGTCTAGAGACCATTTCTGAAGAGGAAGAGAATGAGGAAGGAGAGTGGATACAGTATGGCGAGGAAGAGAATAGAGATATGGACAAGCAAAACAACATCAATGGAGTAAGAAGATTCCAAAATTGCTTTGACCTTGATAAAATCACTGAGGAAGAGGAGGAAAGTGAAAAGATCCATAAGAGAAGAAAGTGGTGGATTCCAAAATGTCTCAGAAAGAACAACAACAGCAGAGGAGCAAAGGCCCAGAAATCGGGATTTCTTAGTGCAGTCTTCTGCTGTTGCAACATCAGGACATTGGAATAAAGGACTTAACATCAAAAACAGTTCCACCATGATAACATCAGACGTTCATAAGATCAGACGTTCATAATAACATCAGTATTGAATGATAATCTTGGACTTACCATCTTCATCAGTGACCAGGCACCTGACATAAGACCTGCAGGGCTGAAGATACCGTCAACATTTCATCTGAGAGTTTTCAAGCATTCACGGATTTAATGTTCGTTATTTATTGTTATTATTTTTATTTGATTAACTCTTAAAAAATAAAATCATTTTCTCTCAGCTCATGTGCTTTCTGTCTGGTATATTATGGTCAAATCTTGTTAGTTGTGGAATGTGGGGAGGGTAGAAGATCTGGGTTACATCCTTTGTGGGAGCAATATTCATGGCTATATTGGCTAGTTAGAGAAAGTATTGACCGTTTGTCAATTTGTCACCAGTTTTATGGTGTCCTAAGGGAAACATAAACTAGTGACAGATCCCTACTTTCTTTAGTTGACCCAGCCGCTTAGCTAAAACCTTATATTGCATGCCGATGAGTCCCATATTCATAAGCTCCTGGCTTTTTCTGCCCACCTGCTGCTGATTCAGTTGGAAAAAACTGTTAGGTCAGTGGCAGGGGGCACAGAAAGCCAGGAGCTCATCAATATCAGGACTCGTTAGCATGTACTAGAGCTGTAAGGGCCCGTTCACAGGCAGTTTTTAACGCATCATTTTGATGTGGACAGCCACGCCGAAATGTTGCCGAAAACCCATCGGCAGTCGCGTCCTTTCTTCCTCCTATTCTCTTCAGAGCCACAGCCGTGCCGACATCGGACATGTCCCTTTCCATATTTAATGTAGACATACAGATGTCATGGGGTGGGGGGGATCAGAACATAGAGCCGCTAACTAGATGTGGCACTAGTGGATTTGCTGCATGGTAAGGGAATATGCTAAATTTTGCCTGCACAGGCAGTAATGTAAAATTAAATGTGGATGATCTGATAATGTGGATCCTGAGAATAGGTCATCAATATAAAAATCCTGGAAAACCCTTTTTAATTTTCTTTGTAGAAAGGTATATATAATGTGCATTACATATATTTACAATTTATTGCAATAATTGATAGCTCTACTAGGATTAAAGAGGACCTTTCCTCAGTTTAGCCCTAGTCTAATTATGGTCTTACCTTATAGAGCGGCCCCCACTGATGCCATGGCACTTTTTTTTCCCTAGTCTAATTATGGTCGTGCGCTGTTGGCCCCGTTAATTTCGACACCTAATATTATAATGAGCCGACTCGGTTATACTAGGCGGAGACTTGCAGTTTCGCTGGGGGCGGTTCTCTTCTCCCTGGCTGTGAGCGCATCCAATCAGAGCACATCGCTCTTAGCCCGGGCTCCTCCCTGGCTAAGAGCGTTGCGCTCATAGCCAGGGAGAAGAGAACCACCCCCAGCGAAACTGCAAGTCTCCGCCTAGTATAACAGAGTCGGCTCATTATAATATTAGGCGCTGAAATCAACAGGGCCAACAAAAGTGCCATGGCATCAGTGGGGGCCGCCCTATAAGGTAAGACCATAATTAGACTAGGGCTAAACTGATGAAAGGTCCTCTTTAAACAAGCAGGAAGTGCTCAAACCCACATGCGGTTGTGCATATATACAGGGGAGCAAATCCTGCACTTGTGGCCCGTTGCTAATGACGATCCCCAGCAAAAATGCATACAGTGGAGGATGACCGCAGCGAACCACAAGTACCACAATAGACATCCTACATAAGATAGCAATTATGTGGATGTGATAATCAATATAACAATATAACAAAATAATAGCAAAGACAGGTGCACTCTGCGGTCTTACTAAACCCTCAAACTGATTTTAAAATTGAGAGATTAGCCAACATATCCTACTGTGGAGGACATGGTTTCTCAAGTAGCTCCATCTACAGGCTACATTTAGGTGCACCTGTGAGGCCTGGGCCATACCAGCCAGTCTTGAGTGGGACTCGCAGACTCTTTCCTCCTCCCATTGCTAGCATGGCTACATGCTGGAGGTAACTGGTGAGTTGTTTGTGAGTCGGTCTCATGCTCCTGTAATTTGCCCACTGGCCCCTGGTATTGCCCACATAGGCACAGGTAGGTGAGTGTTAGGTCCCGAGCTACTTGAGAAACCTTGGCACGGTGCTCGGGCTCAGACATGTCCTACACCGTTGGACATGTTGGCTAATCTCTTAATTTTAAAATCAGTTTGAGGGTTTAGTAAGTCCGCAGAGTGCATCTGTCTTTGCTATTATTTTGTTATATTGTTACATTAAATGTGTGACAAAAACTTATTGTGAACCCAGTCTAGCTGACAGGAAAGAAGCTGAACAGACCCCCCTGACTATGATGGAGTCTGTTCAGTTTGCGTTTGGGATCTGTCTTTTTACCAGACAAAAAAGTGCTGCATATAAGGCTTTTTTCTCTGGTCTTTTTGACAGAATCTGCAACAGAGGTTCCAAACGCAGCCTCCAACGCAGATGTGTAGGCCTATGTATTTGAATTACTGCTAATTTCATACTCCTCCTCGGGTAAAAATACTCCTCAAAAATGGTTAGAGGAGTATTTTTACTCTTCCGGAAAAATGTAGTGCGACCTCTAGACGTGGCAATACCTAATATGTATACTTTTTTGATTTTTTATTTAAGTTTTACACAATAAATGTATCTTTGAAACAAAAAAAATCATGTTTTAGTGTCTCCATATTTTGAGTGCCATAGCTTTTTTATTTTTCGCCGACTGTCTTAGGTAGGGTCTCATTTTTTGCGGGATGAGATGACGGTTTGATTGGTACTATTTTGGGGTGCGTATGACTTTTTGATAACTTGGTATTACACTTTTTGTAATGTAAGGTGACAAAAAAGGGCTTTTTTGACACCGTTTGTATTTTTATTTTTTTTACGCTGTTCACCTGACAGGTTAAGTCATGTGATATTTTAATAGACCTGGTTGTAGCGAACATTGCGATACCTAATATGTCTACTTTTTTTTTTTTTTCACTTTTAACACAATAAAAGCATTTTTGAAACAAAAAAAATCATGTTTTAGTGTCTCCATATTCTGAGAGCCATAGTTTTATTTATTTTTTTCCAGATTGTGTTATGTAGGGGTTTTAATTTTTTGCGGGATGAGGCGACGGTTTGATTGGTACTATTTTGGGGGGCATACGCCTTTTTGATCGCTTGGTGTTGCACTTTTTGTGATGTAAGGTGACAAAAAAATTGATGTTTTAGCACAGTTTTTATTTTATTTTTTCTACGGCGTTCAGGTTAGGGGGTGGATCATGTTATATTTTTATACAGCCAGTCATTACGGACATGGCAATACCCAATATGTCTGGGTTTTTTTTCCACTATTTTATTTTTTACTTTTTTTTTGTCCCACTATGGGACTTCAACTTCTGGGGTCTGATCCCCTCTGCAATGCATTACAATACAACCTGTATTGTAATGTATTGGCTGTCAGCTTTTATACTGACAGCCTGCCTGTGAGACCCAGCCTAAGGGCTGGATCTCACAGGCTTCCGTAGGAGGCAAGCCCCGATGCCTATGGAAGGGACCCGATGGAGATGCGGAAGGCACCCGTACCCTCCGCAAACCCTCTGCATGCAGCGGTCAGCTTTGACAGCGGCATACAAGGGGTTAATACGCCGGCATCGGTGTCTTCACCGATGCTGGCGTATGCAGCAGGGACTGCCGGGTCGGTGCCACTGAGCAGCCTGCCGTACATATAAGTCACTGGTCCTTAAGTCACGTCCAGCTGTGACGTACATGTACGGCAAAGGTCCTTAAGGGGTTAAGCTCTGCCCCTGTAACACAGCTAAGCTTTGCCGTATAGCACTGCTAGTGTGGTGACCCCTTATGTGCCCTCTAATGTGCCTCCGACACAATATGATGTGCCACCATAAATTATGATGACTCCAATGTGCCCTTCACACAGTATAGTGCCCCCTACATGTGCCCCTTCTACAGTGTAATTGCGGTATGCCAGACCTTGCAGGGGAATTATGTGTGAGGTCACGGTGTGAGCAATAGGTGGGCCGAGGTAAATACAGTTCTGGTTACTCACGATTATGTCGTCCCTGGGCAGGCTCGCATAAGTGATGAGGAGAACGGCACAAGGATTCTCTGGGGCACATTCTGGTGTAAGGGACACTGGCCAGATGTTGGTTTGATGTGCCCTTGGTGGTCTGTATTAATGTGCCAGTGGCAAGGTCCATTGTAGTCATGACGCCAGTACCTTTTATATGGAGGTACAACCATTTACTGTTGTATTACTAGAGGAACTTGAGTCTGAGGCAAGCAGGATGGAACTCAAAGTGGCACTTTACTGTTGACTTTTGATAGCAATACATCCAATGGCATTAAAACAGTCTGTTGATACAATCCGGCATTAAGCACAATCTCCCATACATATGGGGAAAGGGAAATGCAAATCCTCAATGAAGTACAGGCTCTTGTAATACATAAGAAAGCTACTGCTCAGACTAGGCTTGTAATAATATCAAAGTCTTACACTGGTCAAAACTCCGGCCTGATCCTAATCCTTGTTTTAAGGTGCTTTACTGAATCCTGAAACTTCTATTCCAATGTTGTTCTGACAGTTGGCCTGACTGTCCTCAGGATTTGAACTGGAGATGTAGATGCTTCAATCTATCTCCTACACCTAGTACAAAGGTGCTTAATAAGTCCTCAGGTAATGACTATCTTGCTAATCCTTTGTCTTGCATAAACGTGATAATTCCTTAAATACTCGGCTGCATACAGTTTAGACATTGGTCACCCTGGAAGAGCGATCTATAGTAGTGGATTGCTCACCTCTAGGTAGAATACTTGTAGGCCTTAACCCTGGGCTTTGGAGCCGACAGGGACAGAGTAGAGAGGCTAGGAAGGGGCCTCCCTCCAGATATTCAGCTACATGGCTGTTGCTTTCTTGTAGGCTCATGCGAGAACTGCATTGAACTGAACTCTCACTTGGATTGACCTGAGCTCATCTGCACTGGTTTGGATTGACCTCAACCAGCCAACAACACTCTGCCTAACTTAGGTCTGAGCTAAGCTATATATACACACTGACACTGCTCCATCTTGTGGAGAAACAAGTGTAGTGCACCCTGACTAGGCCTGTTTAAAGGATATTTGCATATGGAATCACATTGTGACATGGAAAATATGACAGGAGATAAAATACAAAATACAGGCATATTACATGACATTAATACATGATAAAAACACGTTTGCGGGGTCCACGGTCACTTGAGTCGGAGACTGCATAATGCCCCTTGCATGTGCCCATCACACAGTATATTGCCCCCTGCCGTCCCAAGATAACACAATTCATAGTGCCCTGAGTGTACTACCTGTCAGAGGGCAATGTAGATATGTGTTGTACCCTTTAGGACAGGAGTAGGGAACGTTTTTGCTGCCGATGGCCATTTGGATATTTGTAACAACGTTCGCAGGCCATACAAAATTCTCAACTTAAAAACTTAACTGCTATATTTGGTCAAACATATCACAGAAAAAAAAAAATAAAACATCCTGCACCATATGATAATGAATGTTGCGTATGTACATGGCTACATTTATACAGTCACAGAAAATAGTGCACTATAATAATAGCTGCAAGTGTAACATCTGGACTAAGCCCTCACTCTATTGATAAAATCTGAGACACTTGGTCAATACATTTTGATCAAAACACATCTAAGCCCACCTACCAAGCGACAAGGTGGTCTCAGTTCAGGCGGGTCCTACGCTAAACCTCCCTATGCCGTTATGCATTTATGTTCAGGAGCGCAGACCCCGCACATATAGTGTGTTGCATAGGCAGGTCTCGGAAGAAGACCAGGGAAAGTGAGTACAGCCACAGAGGTTCCCCAGCTCTGCTTTAGGAAATAGCAGCTGGATGTGGTAGGAGCGCATCCACCAGCTTGAGCTTCCTTTAAATGGAAGTATCACCTGTTCATGGAGGAGACAACACAGTATAATGGAGCTGGAAGTACCACCCTTCTATAGAGGGCAAAGGACTCGGCTATATATAGTTTACTATATAGGAAATTGAATGTTTATAGCTGGATGTGACATTACTTCCAGCACCATCATCCTGACCTGCTTTTGATGGGAGTACCACATGTCCTTAGAAGACTATTTCAGCTGGAAGTATTAGCCTTCTATGCATGGCAACAGCAGTGGACTGGGAACCTCAAGTGGCCTTTGAAAAAAACTAACAGTGGCCCTTCAGTGGCTGGGTTTGGGGTAGCCCTAACGCTATGCTGGGTCCCCCAGACACCGAGTTGTAATCACGTGTTTCTGCTTCAATACAAGCCTATGGTAAAGACTAAGCAGTTTTTCCAGACATAAACAAGTCTTCAATAAGGTATAATATAGTGAGCACTCAATATCTGTTGCTATACATCAGGTCCGATTTGTATAAATTATTTATTATTTAAGTCACAATACAGCATACATAACATGAAATTAGATTAAAATTGAACAGTATAATATGTAAAATAACTCAGTCTAATGTAAAATATCACAATTTGTTATTAGATGATTCCAGATATATATCAATAAAAAAATTAAAAATTAAAACTTTTTATAAAAATATAGAAAATCCTTATTCATATCCTTATAAGCGCTACACCTGTGTTTGCAGCGCTACAAAGTCTCAATCATATGTTTGTGCTAGGGGGAAAAAAGTTCACAATTTCATGCGGTATCTCCGTGAGTATAAAGTTCAGTATTACTCACTATTTGGGGTCCAGCTTGTGCGTGTCAGCCCGTGGTGGCGTCCCACCACAGGTCAGTACACTCACCCGGCTTCTTTATAGCGCTATAAGATAGCTTCCAATAGCTCCACTCCGCAGTGTCGTTATGGTGAATGAAAAACCTGCTCACAACTGACTTCTATGCGCCCCACGTGTAGCTGGCGTCCTGTATTTTACCGGCACTCCACGAGATCAGGGCGTCAGGGAATCCTCACTTGTAGATCAGTTCGAGGCTCCTATGGTGAGTCAGGGATGATATCAGTTACCGTCTATGCGGTTATGTCCATAACTCTGCGTGCTGATCAGCTGATGATTCCGGTATGGTGAGGTGTCTTTCACTTGATCAAGTAAAAGACACCTCACCATAGGAGCCTCGAACTGATCTACAAGTGAGGATTCCCTGACGCCCTGATCTCGTGGAGTGCCGGTAAAATACAGGACGCCAGCTACACGTGGGGCGCATAGAAGTCAGTTGTGAGCAGTTTCACATTCACCATAACGACACTGCGGAGTGGAGCTATTGGAAGCTATCTTATAGCGCTATAAAGAAGCCGGGTGAGTGTACTGACCTGTGGTGGGACGCCACCACGGGCTGACACGCACAAGCTGGACCCCAAATAGTGAGTAATACTGAACTTTATACTCACAGAGATACCGCATGAAATTGTGAACATTTTCCCCCTAGCACAAACATATGATTGAGACTTTGTAGCGCTGCAAACACAGGTGTAGCGCATATAAGGATATGAATAAGGATTTTCTATATTTTTATAAAAAGTTTTAATTTTTTATTTTTTCATTGATATATATCTGGACTCATCTAATAACAAATTGTGATATTTTACATTAGACTGAGTTATTTTACATATTATACTGTTCAATTTTATCGGACCTGATGTATAGCAACAGATATTGAGTGCTCACTATATTATACCTTATTTTCCAAACCCCTTACTGTGGTCAGGGTGAACCACACCTTAGTTTGAGCACCTACCTTAGCTGTCTGAAGGGTAAGCCACTATAAACCTACACTATATATAAACAAGTCTTCAGACATAAACAACAGAGCTACACGGGACAGTCAAAAGGTCAGTGTGTCTGTCTGTTCCTTCCAAAACCTTGCATAGTCCCTTATAGTTACTGTGGAAGATTTCTAACTTCTCAGTGCTTAAATAAAAAGCCCCAAAGTCTCTTAGTATTAGCTGGCTGTGTATTAACCAAATATCACAAAGCAGGTTGTTATATACACCCACACCCCAAACATTGGCCCACCTGGAAGTTTCCAAATAGGGTCTATAGCCAGTACCACTTGGAACCGAACCAGAGTTCGGGAAATGTTTTTTTACAATCTAAATCAATTTCTGAAGTAATAACTTCGGCTCATCGGAGCCAATACATTCTATAACTGTACGGAGCGCTCGCTCCGTACAGTATTGAAATGAAGTTTTATGCGAATCGACTTTGGATGTTTTATCTGAAGTCGATTCAATCATCCCTAGCTAGTAATATGAACAAATACTATAAAAATTCTTGCCTGATGAAGACTATAAAAAAGCAGTGAACCTGTCACCATGAAGATACAGTGTAATCTACAGGCAGCATGTTATAGAGCAGGAGGAGCTGAGCAGATTTTTATGAGAAAAGATTCAGTAAAACTTCAAAATTATTAATTTAAAGGAGTGTTCTGGTAATTTGAAGTTATTAGATAGGTGGGGAGCGCTGTACTTTGCTATTTCAGGCAGTCCCATATAAATTAATGGAGTGGCAGTGAGCATGGGGGGTGGGGCACAGGTCCCCTGCTCTTTTGATCATGGGGGTCCCAGTGGTACGGCACCCACTGATCTAATAGGATATGGGATAATTGTAGACAGTGGATAACTTCATATGACCAGAATACCTCTTTAAGCCTCTGCTCTTCCTATACATAAGAGTCATGTGGGCTGTGCCACCCGGTGATTGACAGCTAAGTCTCTCTGCTTAGTAATGCTGTTAGTCACTTAACAGTACCATCCACACGACTCCTAATCCTACAATGAGAAGAGAATTAAATGTATAAATTGCAAGTTTTAGTTAAAGAGGTTGTTTGGGTTAAGAGCTTAACCCGGACATATCCCCATTTTCACCCAGGCAGCCCCCCTGGTATGAGCATCGGAGCATTTTGCATGCTCCAATGCTCTCCTTTGCCCTGCGCTGAATCGTGCAGGGCAAAGGCTTTTTATGGAGATCCAGTTTCATACTGGGCTCTCCATAAGGTAAGCTAGGCAGAGGCTTCGGCATAGCAGTGAGCCTGGTGATGTCACCGGCACTAGTGGGTGGGCTTTAGCGCTGCCCTAGCCTGTAAAACAGCTAGGGCAGCGCTAAAGCCCGCCCATCAGTGCCAGTGACGTTACCAGCAACGATGCTAGGCGGAAGCCTCCACCTAGCGGTGGTAAAGATATAAATAGACAAGCTCTTGCCTTGTGCAATCCAGTGCAGGGCAAGGGAAAGCATCGGAGCCCACCTGCCCACTGGCTATAATGGGTCCGGTGAAGACTTGCCCGCTACCCGCTAGCAGTTTTTGTCCGGCCAATTCCTCCCATTCTGTTCCGGAACAGCCTGCCGGAGAGCTGTACCACATTATGCAAGTAGCCTTACACTGCATTTTCTAAGTGACAGATTCTCCTTGAATTTTTAAGGGTTTTTTGGGACTTTAAAGACAATGAACACCTTCAGGGGCATTTTTTTAAATTATTGCATTCTACTCATTTTGGGCTACAAATCATTTTTTCAATTGGTCTTTATTAAAAATGTTCATCCCTTTCCTCTGTACAGATGTCAGTCTCTGTGTATTTTCAAACTAGCAGGCTTTCTGTTCCCAATGAGTCTTCTTACACAAAACCCCTGACAGCTCATGTGTGTAGCCCTTATCTCTGAATTCCTAACAGCTCATAAACACTCTTTTAAGCCATAGTCGTATCAGTTTGATAAGAATTTAGCGATAATGAGTGTTCATGAACTGTCAGGAGTTCTGAGTTAAAGAGAACCTGTCACCGGGATTTTGTGTATAGAGCTGAGGACATGGGTTTCTAGATGGCCGCTAGCACATCCGAAATACCCAGTCCCCATAGCTCTATGTGCTTTTATTGTGTAAAAAAAAAAACTATTTTATATACACTCACCTAAAGAATTATTAGGAACACCATACTAATACGGTGTTGGACCCCCTTTTGCCTTCAGAACTGCCTTAATTCTACGTGGCATTGATTCAACAAGGTGCTGATAGCATTTTTTAGAAATGTTGGCCCATATTGATAGGATAGCATCTTGCAGTTGATGGAGATTTGAGGGATGCACATCCAGGGCATGAAGCTCCCGTTCCACCACATCCCAAAGATGCTCTATTGGGTTGAGATCTGGTGACTGTGGGGGCCATTTTAGTACAGTGAACTCATTGTCCTGTTCAAGAAACCAATTTGAAATGATTTGAGCTTTGTGACATGGTGCATTATCCTGCTGGAAGTAGCCATCAGAGGATGGATACATGTTCTCATTCTGTTTACGCCAAATTCGGACTCTACCATTTGAATGTCTCAACAGAAATCGAGACTCATCAGACCAGGCAACATTTTTCCAGTCTTCAACAGTCCAATTTTGGTGAGCTCGTGCAAATTGTAGCCTCTTTTTCCTATTTGTAGTGGAGATGAGTGGTACCCGGTGGGGTCTTCTGCTGTTGTAGCCCATCCGCCTCAAGGTTGTGCGTGTTGTGGCTTCACAAATGCTTTGCTGCATACCTCGGTTGTAACGAGTGGTTATTTCAGTCAACGTTGCTCTTCTATCAGCTTGAATCAGTCGGCCCATTCTCCTCTGACCTCTAGCATCCACAAGGCATTTTTGCCCACAGGACTGCCGCATACTGGATGTTTTTCCCTTTTCACACCATTCTTTGTAAACCCTAGAAATGGTTGTTGCTTAAAATCCCAGTAACTGAGCAGATTGTGAAATACTCAGACCGGCCCGTCTGGCACCAACAACCATGCCACACTCAAAATTGCTTAAATCCCCTTTCTTTCCCATTCTGACATTCAGTTTGGAGTTCAGGAGATTGTCTTGGCCAGGAGCACACCCCTAAATGCATTGAAGCAACTGCCATGTGATTGGTTGACTAGATAATTGCATTAATGAGAAATAGAACAGGTGTTCCTAATAATTCTTTAGGTAAGTGTATATGTAAATTAACCTTAGATGAGTCCTGTCCCTGACTCATCTCAAGGACAGGAATCATCTCAGGTTAATTTGCATATGTATCAAATAGTTTTTTTTAGACAATATAAGCACACAGAGCTATGGGGACTGGATATCGTGGATGTGCTAGCGGCCATCTAGCAACCCATGGCCTCAGCTCTATACCCAAAACCCTGGTGACAGGTTCCCTTTAAGGACTACACATGAGCAGTCTGCAAATCGACTGAAATGTAACCCTGGAGCACGATTTTTTTTTTTTTTTAAAACCAATTGAAAAATTCTGGGGTCTGTATAAATTTGTGGGTCTGTATTAATTTTATGGTCTCGTCTGGGAGCCTGTATTAATTTTGGATTCTCGTCTGGGGTCTGCATTAAGAAGAGGTTGTCCAGCCATTTGAAATTTATTTAGAATGCCACAAAAAAAGCGTTAATGCATCTCTCATCTCACTGTTCTCACCACTATGGGAGTGTCATTCCCTACAGTAGGCGGCTGAGGTGAGTTGAAATGCACACATCCTATCAACTGGAAATGTGCGGCCCATATGTCCAGCTGAGTTTGAGATCAACTAGCTGGATCCCACCACTACCTTGGGGGAGCGTGGCTGGAGTCTTCTATGAGCTCCTCCATAGTTTTAGGGAGGAGTAGCACCACTTCTTTAAGGTGGGTGCACTCCTTCACTATCTTACATCTTCACCTATAGAAACATCATTAACAGCGTGGGCTGCTTTTTGAAAAAGAAAAATGCCATGGACCCCAAAATGTGACCTGATGAAGAAGTTGTTACCCTGAAGCAGGTATTCTTGAGACATGTCCCTAATAAAGTTTAATCTTCACTCCTCTCCATCTGAATTAAAGGGAAGTGATGTACATATCTTGGCTTTTATCTGGTGGAAGTTTCTTCTGCATTTGTATCTTCCTGTAAGGCTATGAGAGGTTATGACAATTATAATAACCTGCGGCTATACCGCATGCAGTCTCGGTATTATTCTCCTGATGGGATTCCACTGTATTTGGAATCCCCCACAACGCTGCAGGTTATTATTTTACCATTCTTTTTGTTGTGGATTGCTTAAAGGGAATGTGCAGTGTCAGGATACATAATGAATAACAGATTGGTAGGGGTCCGACTCCCAACACAACACCCCCTTGTTTGAAGGGATCGCGAGCGCTAAATCTGCTTCAATGTTTAACTGGACACCATCTCCCTTGTAGCTGCGGTGCAGTGTCATTTTTTTTTCTAGACTGTGCAGTTAAACACTGAAGTGGCTGCCACCCCATCAATCAGGTGATCGTCAGTGTTGCTGGGAGTTGCATCCCTGCCTATCTGATATTGATGACCTGTCTGATATTGATGACACTGCACAATCCTTTTAACCGCCTTAAGGGCTCATGCACACGAATGTTAGGGATGTAATAGCGGTCTGCAATGCATGGGCACCGGCCGTGTGCACTCTGTGCTGTGGATGCGGATCCACTGGCTCAATTGGGTCTGCGATCTGCAGGATACGGCCAAAGATAGGACATGTCCTTTCCTTTGTGGTGCGGAGGCACGGACCCGAAATCCCACAGAAGCGATTCGCAGTGTTTCCGTGGACTACTGATCCTTGCCTCTGCTCCGCAAAAGACAGAACATGACCTGTCTTTTGCCATATCTTGCAAATCACTGATCCATTCAAGTCAATGGGTCCGGATCCGCCGCACGGACTGCACGCAGCCATTGCCCGTATATTGTGGACCTGCTGTTTGTGGTCCGCAAGACGGATACAGAGCCCTTATGTTTGTGTCCATGAGCCGTAAAGGGGTTGTGAAAGAATCAGGGGAGGAGGGTTTGGCAAACTTGCCCTCTTGGCTTGACCTGTAAAGGAAAGATTTCTTACCTGCTTCCCGGCGCTGGATGCCCACCCCTCCTTCAGGCGTGCGATGCTCCACTGGGTTCCCTCGATGTCAACATCTGCCACTCACTGGCCATGGCCATGACAAATGGTCACATGATGCAAGGGGAGGCAGTCACTGCTGCACCCAGTAATTGGCTAGGGTGATGTCAAACCAGATCGAGGGAGCCCAGCAGAGCATCGCAGGTCTGGAGGAGAAGCGGGAGCCAGCATCGGGAAGTAGGTAAGTAAACTTACCTCTACAGGTCCGGCCAAGTGGGTGAGTTTGCCAAACCCCCCTCCCCCTATTCTTTCACAACCCCTTTCACTAACTTACTAATATTTTTTTGTATAAGCCAAGTGCTGCTGAAACCAGAGAACCAACACAATGCAAAAATATTCTCCATGCTGAATATCACGACTTACACCACCAACAATCAAGTCGTAGGGGAATCCTTTACAAAGGTGGTACATTTTTGCACAAAACAGTATTTTATGTTTCTCTCTGCTGTCATCACACATTTACACCAGGCAGTAGCGTAACTAGAAATGACTGGGCCCCACAGCAAATTTTTGATGGCCGTCCCCCCCCAAGAAACTTCGTCGCAACCACCTCTTCCTGTGCAACCCCCACTCTTGTGGTTAGTCAAGATAACTCTCTCAGACCAAGCCCAGTAGCTTCTCCATCCGTTTACTACAGTGTCACTGTAAGGCCTCATGCACACGACCGTTCCACTTTTTGCGGTCCGCAGGTCTGCAAAAAACGGAAGCCGCCCGTGTGCCTTCCGCAATTTGCGGAACGGAACGGGCGGCCTATTGTAGAAATGCCAATTCTTGTCCGCCAAATGGACAAGAATAGGACATGTTCTATTTTTTTTGTGGGGCCACAGAACGGAGCAACGGATGCGGACAGCACACGGAATGCTGTCCGCATCTTTTGCGGCCCCATTGAAGTGAATGGGTCCACACCAAAAACTGTGGCTCGGATGCGGACCCAAACAACGGCCGTGTGCATGAGGCCTATATATTGTCATTGTATAATACTGTTGAGGGGGCCTTGACATTAAAATCTTTAAGTCCTCCTCCTGGGTGGGCCCCTTCTGAGTTTGGGCCCCAAAGCAGCCGCTTCCCCTATAGCTACGCCCCTGACACCAGGAATCTACACCAGCTCCTAACTACAGCAGATTGCAGTTTCTGGTGCACTGGACTTTTTACTAGGACTGGTATGTGAAATGCCAGTCTTTAGGAAATGAGCCTCATAGTCATTCATAAGGCATCCATTGCTGCCCCATTCTTCTGTAGACACCAGCTGATAGTGTTTCTTGGTTAGCTCCACTGACGTGGGTACTTGTCAACAGTTTTGGGAGCATTTTAATAATATTTGATAATGGAAACTGTGTAAAAACCTGCACGACATCCCTGCCACCACAAGTGGTAACTAACATTTAGATATAAATATTAGCTGTGAGGGATTTTTACGCAAAACCTATGCGATATCGATCGCGACAGCTAGATGTTACCGTTTAGCTTTCAGGTAACACACGCAATACTAGCTATTGCCGCTAGATGGCACCAAACGCTGTATTATAGCTCATAGAATGCTTGCCACTACCAACATGGCGTCGGGCTCCGTAACGTCGGCACGTTTTTGCATGAGGCAACGTCATCCTCACGGTTCCCATAGCAACGGTAAACAGGCTGGCGTTCCCATAGCAGCTGGAGTACACTGAAGTCTGGAATCAGAACTGCCGTCAGCATGAGCGTCCGGACCTTCAGCCCCTCTGTGCGGATCGGGAACTGGAATGAGGATGTGTCCCTAGACGAGGTAACAGACCATCGCCTGTCTGTGCTGGGGAGACACTAGTCACCTGGCAGGCTGCTATAACACATGCAGTGATAGCCTGCCTCAGAAATGGCGCCACCATAAGTAATAGATGGCTGTATACACCAGTAGCTATTGAAGGGGATCTTGCAAAAAAATGTCTACTGCACAGTATATGGGAGTCAGTGGCAGACATCTGCTCATGTACAGGCATCTGTCCTATGCTCCATCTATTAGGGTGCGGACACACCTAATGGGTCCTCTTCTGATTCTCCACAGTATGGCCTCATGCACACGACCGTATGTATTTTGCAGTCTGCAAAAAACGGATCCACAAAAAATACAGATGACGTCCGTGTGCATTCCGTATTTTGCGGAACAGAACAGCTGGCCCCTAATAGAACAGTCCTATCCTTGTCCGTAATGCGGACAATAATAGGACATGTTCTATTTTTTTGCAGAACAGACATACGGAAACTGAATGTACACGGAGTAATTTCATTTTTTTGTGGCCCCATTAAAAAGAATGGTTCTGGATACGGGCAAAAAAAATTATCAACGGACACGCAAGCAAAATACGTTCGTGTGCATGAGCCCTATCTGTCAGTATTGTGCAATGAAAAAATCCAGATGTTCTGTTTGGTACAGAAATACTGCATTGCAAAGGGTGAAATCCAGACGCAATGGACGTTTAAAATCTGCGCTGCGTGTCATGTGCGGATATCGCTGCAGCTACTTCACTGCTGCTGGAAATGCTGCACATTTTCCGCAGACAATTCTGGCGCAGAACATCTGCCTCATGTTTGGCCGTAGACTTTGGTCACATCTTCAGCTGCACCCACAAAAAGAAAACAACCAAGTGTAAGGCCAGGGCTCCACGGTGACATATTGTGTGCCATGTGCTGCGATCTTACACAGGATGCGGGCAGACATGTGTGCTTCTCACAGCCCTGTAGAAAATCGGAAGTATATGGCGATAATGTGGGGCTTTATAGGCTGAGATGAGGGATGTATTATAACACTATACAACTTGGGGGTTGTGCAGCGCTGTAATGTGCTGCATCAGCCCTGACACTGATCTTGGGACTATAGTTGCAGGGGTGGTTGCGCCGCTGTAGCCCCCGTTACATTCTCCCGCGCTGTATGCTAAGTAACAGCATCGGAACACCAGGGAGGAGACATCAGCTTCTCTCGCTAGGCGTACCTTCTCCCTGGCTGTGACGTTCTGCGCTGCGATTGGACAGCGCTACAGCTAGGGAGAAGGAACGCCTAGCGAGAGAAGCTGATGTCTCCTCCCTGGTGTTCCGATGCTGTTACTTAGCATACATCGCGGGAGAATGTAACGGGGGCCACAGCGGCGCAACGGAGTGGCGCCCAGAAATAATAATAAGTGCAGGGAGATCACCTATGTATGCCCTACATGTCCTGCCACTTAGTTAATAAAGTATGGACCCATGAAAGGTCCTCAAATGGCGATCGGCTGCCTTGGGCCCCCCCAGGAGCAACTGGGCCTGGGGCAGCTGCCCCTTTTGCCCCGTGTTATAGACGGTCCTGCTAAGGAGCCAGGGCTGCGTGAAAATCGCAGAATTATAGAACATGCTGCGATTTTCACTCAACTCAGAAGTGTTGCGTGAAAAACAATGCTCATGTGCACACACCGATTGCTATGCGTTCACATCACGTATTGCACCCGCGCAAAAAACTCGCTCATGTGAAAGGGGTCTTATTCTCAGCACATGTTATGCTTGTTGTGCATCCATTTTACTCAGTTCCATCTGAGATCCGTTATTTTTGATGGGAGAAAAGGACTTTTCCCCCGTCAAAAATAAGAGATCACAGATATAACTGACTAAGGCCTCATGCACACGAACATATTTTCTTTCCGTGTCCGTTCCTTTTTTTGCGGACCGTATACGGAACCATTCATTTCAATGGGTCCGCAAAAAAAACCAAAGTTACTCCGTGTGCATTCTGTTTCCGTATGTCCGTATTTCCATTCCGCAAAAAAAAGAACATGTCCTATTATTGTCCGCATTACAGGCAAGGACAGGACTGTTCTATTAGGGGCCAGCTGTTCCGTTCCGCAAAATACATACAGTCGTGTGCATGAGGCATAAAATGGATGCAAAATAAGCATAACTGATGCTGAGAATAAAGGATCCATTATTCCTGTTCTTCTGATGGATCAGAGAAACAGAAAACTAAACAGTGATGTGAACCCAGCCTCATCCCCACTCTCAGTTTAGCAGTGCAGCCTGAGCCTGGTATTTCTAAAACTGGGTAGAGCCACCTTCAACTGAACCAGGTGCACATGCAGTATCTTTGCACCTTTAGGCTGAGTTCACACGGGCGAGATTTCCGCGCGGGTGCAATGCGGGAGGTGAATGATTTGCACCCGCACATCTGGACCCATTCATTTCTATGGGGCTGTGCACATGAGCAGTGATTTTCACGCGTCACTTATGCATTGCGTGAAAATCGCAGCATGCTCTATATTGTGCGTTTATCACGCAACGCAGGCCTCATAGAAGTGAATGGGGCTGAGTGAAAATCGCAAGCATCCGCAATCAAGTGTGGATGCGGTGCGATTTTCACGCATGGTTGCTAGGTGACAGTCTATTCACTGTATTATTTTCCCTTATAACATGGTTATAAGGGGAAATAATAGCATTCTTTAATACAGAATGCTTAGTAGGTGGTCAATTGAGGTTTAAAAAATAAAAAATAATTAACTCACTTTCTCCTCTTGATCGCGTAGCTGCCGGTCTCTTCTTACTTCTTTAATCATGAGCTGCCGGCTAAAGGACCTGTGGTGACGTCACTGAGCTCATCACATGGTCCAATCACATGAAGTGATTAAAGAAGTAAGAAGTAAGAAGAGACCGGCAGCTACGCCATCAAGAGGAGAAGGTGAGTTAATTATTTTTTATTTTTTAATCCTCAATTGACCACCTACTAAGCATTCTGTATTAAAGAATGCTATTATTTCCCCTTATAACCATGTTCTAAGGGAAAATAATAACATCTACACAACACTGAACCCAAACCTCAACTTCTGTGAAGAAGTTCGGGTCTGGGTACCACAGTCAGTTTTTTATCATGCGCGTGCAAAATGCATTGCACCCGCGCGATAAAAACTGAACAACGGAACGCAATCACAGTCAAAACTGACTGCAATTGGGTATCTACTCGCACGGGTTTGCCGCAATGCATCCGGACCTTATCCGGACACGCTCGTGTGAACTCAGCCTTAGTCATTTTTTTTCTTCTAACTACTTTTGGCCAGCAGGGGGCACCATGATCTCTGAGGTCTCAAGCATTTGCTAGGTTTGCATGGTGGTAAATTCCGCCACTGTCTCCATATGAACGTGAACATGTATCCCATGAAAATAGATGAGCGCAGGGAACACGTTTTGTCAGGGGCATAGCAAGGGTCTCAAAAGATCCAGGGCCCGAGCCCCAATGAATATCGCCCAGTTCTCTAAGTCTTCCCCCACACACCGCATTTTCCTCATTTTCCTGTACTTGCTATACAGGAGCACATACCTGTCACATCCAGGGCCTCCAGGTGGCGTCTCCTCTGATGTAGATCTTCTCTGTCATCATCTTCTCCATTTGGTCCGTACAACTTCTTTCAGCCGCCTCGTCTCTGCAGAGTGTGACACACAGACATCTTAGCTTTCTTACATTTCTATCATCATCCCCGAACCTTGAGTCCCCACAGTGTTATCCTGCGGCTCGCTGTGCTTCCCAATACCCCCAAATACTATCCTGAAGAAATATGAGTGCCCCCATAGTAATAGTGCTCCTCATAGTCCCACTAATAGTAATTCCCTTCTAGAATGCCCTCATCAGTAATACTGCCCCCTACAGTGATAATGCTCCCCAAGAGTTCCTCCATTAGCAGACGGGAATAGTTAAGGAACACTCCCCTATGTGTGAACTGTTTTTCGGAGAGTGCCCCTAATTGTCGGGGATCGAAACTCACCCGATCAGGTTGTGCATGCCAGGCACAATGCTGGGAAGAGTATGTGGAATAACTTGTGTGGTATCGAAGCAGCTCCCTTCTGCCGCGGGCATCCAAAATCGATTCCAATGATCAGTTAGGCCTAGTTCACACAATAGTTTTTTTTGCGAGTGTACGGGTCGTTTTTTCGTGTTCCGTAAGCATTCCATTCATTTCAATGGTTCCGAAAACAGAATGTGTTCCGTAAGCATTCCGTTTCCGTATTTCCGTTTTTCCGTTCCATTGAAAGATAGAACATGTCCTATTATTGCCCGCAAATCACGTTCCGTGGCTCCATTCAAGTCAATGGGTCCGCATAAAAAAACGGAACACATACGGAAATGCATCCGTATGTCTTCCGTATCCGTTCCGTTTTTGCTGAACCATCTATTGAAAATGTTATGCCTAGCCCAATTTTTTCTATGTAATTACTGTATACTGTATATGGCATACGGAAAAACGGAAAGGAAACGTAAACACAACGGATCCGTGAAAAAAACTGACCGCAAAAAACTATAAAAGCCATACGTTCGTGTGAGGGGGAAAAAAAGTTGAGGGGGAAAAAATGGCAGTACTACCGGGACGCTAAGATTTAACCACACTTTATTTTAGTATAAAACTAGACATAAACAAAGTAATTGGGTCTTAGTTTAGCTACGCATTTCACCGACAGTCCGTTGGCTTCTTCAGTCTGACCATTAGCAGAAGAGCCCTCCAGTATTAATAATGCCCTCACAGAGCCCCCAGTAGAAATAAGGCCCCCCTATTCTTCCCCCAGTAATAATAAAAGTCTCTACAGACCCCTCAGTAGTAATAAGGCCATCCATACTGCTCTTAGTAGAAATAAGGTGGATCTATAAGTCCCTCCTATAGAGCCCCATTAGTAATAGGAATGCCTAATGTCCCCTGGACTTATAATACCCCTACAGTGCCCCCAGTATTTATAATGTCCCCTGGATTTATAAGGCTACTTTCACACTAGTGTTTTTACTGGAACTGGCAGGGTTCAGCAAAAACGCTTCCGTTACTGATAATACAACCGTCTGCATCTGTTTGAACGGATCCGGTTGTATTATCTTTAACATATTTTTAACATTGCCAAAACGGATCCGTTTTGAACTTCATTGAAAGTCAATTGTGGACGGATCCGTTTTCTATTGTAACAGATTGTGGCAGAGAAAACGGATCCGTCCCCATTGACTTACATTGGGGGTCAAGATGGATCCATTTTGCTCCGCATCCCAGGACGGAAAGAAAACCGCAGCATGAGAACGGAACGGAATGCATTTTGGAGCATTCCGTTCACTTCAGTTCAGTTTTGTCCCCATTGACAATGAATGGGGACAAAACTGAAGCGTTTTTTTTTCCAGTATTGAGCCCCTTTGACGGAACTCATACCGGTAAACTTTAACGCTAGTGTAAAAGTACCCTAATACACCTACAGTGCCCCCAGTATTTATAATACCCCCTGCAGTGCCCCCTGTAGTTATATTCCTCCCTCCGCCATAGAGTCCCATGTAAATAACATCACACCATCTCTCCAGCTTCCTCCAATATACAGTCCAAAGTAAATAACATCACCCCCTCCCCAGCCGCCTCCAACATGCAACCCCATGTAAACATCACCCCCTCAACATTCAGTCCCATGTAAATAACATCCTCCCCCCCTCAGCCACTTTCAACATACAGTCCCATATAAATAGCATCACTCCCTCCCTCAGACCCCTGTAACAGTCAGTCCTATGTACATAACATCACTCCCTCCCACAGCCACCATCAACATACAGTCCCATGTAAATAACATCACTGCCTCCCCCAGCCCCCTCTGACATACAGTCCCATGTAAATAACATCACTCCCTCCCACTGCTACCTCCAACATACAGTCCCATGTAAATAACATCATCCCCCTCCCACAGCCGCCTTTAACATACAGTCCCATTTAAATGCCGCCTCCAACACACAGTTCCATGTAAATAACATCCCTCCCTTCAGCCCTAACATACAGTCCCAGTTAAATAACCACAACTCCCAGCATTGCTCTGCCTCTCCCTTCACTTACCTCACCGCCACAGACATCGCCACAGCTTCTTCCCCCCAGGACCTGTTCACTGCCGTCCTCTCCTGCACTGGTCACATGATGGTGACATCACCGCAGGTCCTTCTCAACCACTGCCTGTTTTACTGGTCACATGACTTGTGATGTCATCACAGGTTCTTGAGATCTTCCAGTGCATTAGATTCAATTGTATTGCTGTCCTGAGGATGGCAATACAGTTGGATCTAGCTGGCAAGCAGGACATTCAGGGCCTGGGGCAAAACATCAGGGGCCCAGGCCCCGAATTTTTTAACCTAGCAACGCCCCTGCATTCCGTAGATTCAGTTTCTTAGATTGTGTACAAGCAGTAATTCAGGACATTGCCTTAAAAATGTATGTCATATTTATACTAGCCTGTACCTGACAAGTAATGACCTCTATTTACTGTGTTTTTTTTGTAGGATCTTTTGAAAGATTTCTTAGAAAAAAGAGAAAAAGGAGAACTCCTAATCCAAAAGTCAAGCAACCTTAAGAAGAATGTTTTGAAAAAGGTAAGAGATGAATAAACTGTACGTGTTTCTTTATTTTCTAGAAACTATTAGGCCTCATTTACACTAAGCTTGGTCAAATGGCAGATTAAATCCCATTGCTGCAGATTCTCACCTAAATGTATCCCCATTTAATGGGGTAATCAGCATATGGCCCTGTCAATAGTTTTTCTGCAATGAGGATTCTAGGGTATACAAAGTTTTTCACATTAAATGCTGCGGCCCTGCTTGTGGTTTAGCCACACTGAGCAGAGCTAACCCTCCAGACGTCTGTCCGCATACTGCGTTAGGAAGGGACACGTACCTTCTTGGCACTATTGCGGCTTTAAATGGAAGGGCTGACCGAACCTGCAGTACTGCCTTCCATTTCAAACAATGAAAGGGGGAGAACGTGCCGCCACCGGCGTAAGCTTAGCGCGGACACGTCATACTTCCAACAGCAAAATTCGACCGTATGGCTTTTAAATTAATGGAGGAAAAACTCTCTAAGCATGCCTAAAGATTATAATGGAGAGTTTTGCATTTCTTCCATGTTTTAGACCCATAATCTATATTTAGTTGTAACTATGGGATGCCATTTGTTCACAGCGAACATAACATATCTAATATATATATGCCTTATAGTGTCCAGTTTCAGTTTGTAACCGACATACTGCCACAGTGTGGTTGGATGACCACTTGTTGTGGCATTTACTGTATTTTCCTGATTATTAGAGCCACTTTTTGACAAGATTTTTTTTTGCTAAAAGGTGTCTGCCTGTTATAGTCCGCAGTGCCAGACCACCCTGACTGCTTCCTTAAAGGGGTTTTCTCCCCCCCCCCCCCCCCCACTTTCCTGTCTTCCTTTCTGCTCTGTTAGCCAGTTTCTGAGCGGGCCCCTTTCCTTGACTGATGGCAGAGGCAAGAAGAGCTGGGAACAACAAGTAAACCCGTCCTTGCCTGTACATGCTCGCTTCGGAGGTCCTGAGGCTCTTCCAAGCTTGGGCATTAGAGATAAGAGGTGGCCGGGGCCGGGAGGTAATGCTCATGTGCCAGCCTCTATGTGCGCTTGCTCCTCCCGTTCCTCGATTTACCAGAAAAGCCGGCAGTATCAATCCAAGTGTGCAAGCGCGGCCGCCGCTGCTGCATTAAAGCGGTAGCCATAACCCCTAGAGACAAGCAATGTCTAAAAGGCTGGAAAATAAAAGGTAGTGGGTGACAGAAGCATTATTGAAAATAGAAGTACCTTTAGTAAATGACTTAAAATACAATTATACATATAATAAATATTATTTGATGAGGTGAGACAACCCCTTCAGGCTGGTTTCACACAAGCGAGTGTCATGCTCCAGACTCGCAGCATGAGTATCAGACAGCTCCCTTCCTGAACTTCCAGCACTGCCGGGGTCGCATAGCATTAAATTGATTTATGATGCTATGTAACCCTTAGAGGTCTGGAATGTATTGGATAACACTGACAGAATGCTGTCAGTGTTATCCAATACATTCCCAAACTGTAATGATTACATGACATTACAAATTGTTATTCTGTGTCACAAATGTTTAAAAATGTTTTAGTCAAAATAGTGTTTGTCAGAGAAGTGTTTTTTATGTTATAGTGTTTTGTGTCACAGAATAGTGTTCTTTGGCTCAATAGTTCAAGTGTATTTTGTCTCAAAATGTTATTCTGTGCAATAAATTGTTAATTTTGTTTCTTCTGTGTCACAAAATAATATTTATTCCATACAAAGAAATACCCAGATCACCACTGTGCAGTAAATGTCTGCGGGATGTACGTTCAGTATTGAAGGAATTCTCAGCATCCAATAGCATAAAACAGTCTTCTTTATGGTATATCTAAAACACAAAAAATGCAATGTTGTGACCACTAGGGGCCTTTGTCAAGCATACCAAATACACGTGCAAATACAGTTTATATACATAATCACTCTTAATTGCTCCACCAACCCTTCCGGGTCCGTGCCTCCACTCCGCAAACAATAGGACATGTCCTATCTTTCACAGTATGTTGCAGATCGCAGACCCATTCAAGTTAATGGGTGTGAGGAATATGGATTATCATTTACTAGCACCCCTGATTTTCATTTGATTCACCTTTTGCATGTACACAGTCAGTGTACATGCAAAATATGTTCTCACCTTCCAGCCATCTGCTGTCAGATAGCAAGGGAGAAAACCCCCCAGGGGTCCAGGCGTCAAGGAGGCCCCAGGTGGATAAAGTCCCACCTCTTCCAGCTGACAGGCACCAGGAGGATGTAGCAGGAAAACTCCCGGCAGGAGGTCTCAGCCCTGGACCAGATCTATCACTTTCCCACAGACATGTTGGCACCGACATTTCATAAGGAATTATGAATCGTCCGTCCATCCCAGGCATAATTAGGTTATCTTTTTGCGATCCTGGGGCAAAGCCAAACATCTACGTGGTCCAGGCTTGATGCTAGGATGCCCAGGAGGGGAGATATACATAACTCCCCACAGAAACCACATAGCAGCACCATGTTTAGACTCTAGTTGTAGCCGGAATCCAGGCGGATCAATTGGGCCCAGAACCACTTCCCTGCGACATTCTGGTCTGGAGCTATGAGCCATAATTGGTTTTGTGCCTCATTTGATGCCATTACCAGAACAGGAGGAGGGGACCCCTCCAAGAGGCAGGGAGGGGAGGGGCTGGCTACAGTTTAAAAGGCTTGTGCCAGCAAGCGGGCATGTCTTTTTCTGAAAGGGGGTCACATTGTTTGGAGAGACCTGGAAACGGATGACATCACGGCCCCCCCCCCCCACGCAGCCAAGGGCTATTCCACCATCATAACCCAAAGGAACTTTCATCTACCCGGTAACTGACTTTTGCTCTGCTTAACCCTGTTGTACCTACATCACCTGTATCTGTAACCTCAGACCGCTGTATATATGCCCTGTGTATATTGTGTTATCTAGTGTGCCCTTAAGGCGATTAAATATATAATTTAATCTTGTGCTATCTTGTATCTCGATCACGAATCCCCAAGTCCGTGTTTCGGCCTAGTTATAAGCTACTGCGAGTTGGTTTCTCACCCTATATAATCCCCGGCTTATATCAAACGAGAAGCTTGTGGCAGATACCCGGGCTGAGGAGGCGCTGTTTCCCTGCGGCAGTGAAAAGGCTCTCTCAGCTTGTTGCCTCTCTGTACCCACGTGGACAAGAGGTGTCTGTGTAAACTCTACCAAGCTGACCTTACCTGCTCCTCTGGAGGGCGTAATGTCACGCTTTGGTAACCCGTGACCATACTGCGTCTCGTGAGCTCGACGTAGGTGACGTCAAGCGGGCACGAGGCGTGGTATTCGTCACAATGGGTCTTCACCGTAATGCGAAGTTCACGCGGCTGGTGCACAACATGGTCATGGCGGCACTATGGCCATGTGAATGAGCCCTAAGAATACCATATAGAAAATGGGAATCTATTACCACCATATATTTTTTCCAGTACTAAAAAGCCTTCCTGTATGTGAATAAAGCTCAGACTATGTTCATACTGTGAATAAGGCATGACATCAGATTCACGATCCTACAGCAGTGCCTATGACAACATTGCAGTGTGCGCCAGTGTGTACCTCGCATGCTCGGTAGTCCTGGCAACCAAACTAAGCGCCATCTTCATCTGCATACCGTACATGATCAAGAAGAATAATATTCAGTGTCACAAAATAACATTTTGGGTTATAGAATAGTGGTCAAGGAATGATGTTTTATGTCACAAAAGTGTTTTTATGCCCTTGATAGTGTTTTGTGTCACAGAGCAGTTTTCTTTGTCACAGTATTTCAACGGCCTATTTTCTGTTACAAAGTGTAATTCTGTGTAACATATTGGGGGTCATTTATTAAGACATGGCATTGTGAACAGCGGTCTTAATAACCCCTGCGCTGTCGGTGGATCGAAAGTTATGTAGAGGCGCCTGAGCATCCACCCCCAGTCTAAGTCTACACCAGCTCTCTTGCTTGCGTAGATATAGAACATTTTCTACGCCTAAAACAGGCGTAGAAAGTGATAAATGAGACGGTCCTGCAGGCCCACATCCTTTCCCGCCTATGTCATGCCCCCCCTTTTAGACCTGGCGTGAGCGGGGAAAAGTCGCAGATTGCCAGAAAACAGGCGTATATCTGATAGTAAATGACCCCCATTGTTTCAAATTGTAATTCTATGTCACAAAGTGTTTTCATTGTCAGAAGTGTGTTTTTTTTTAAAAATCTTTGGATCACAGAAAAGTGTTTTGTGTCATAGACTTTTTTACGGTATAGAGTAGTATTTTGTGTCACAAAATTGTATTTTATCACAGTATGTTTTTCTGTCTGTAATAAATTGTTATAGATTTTTTTTTTCTGCGTCACAAAATACTATTCAGTGCCACAAGTGCTTAGAAACTAGCTTTCTGTATGACATAATAGTTGTTTTTTATTACACAAAATAGTGTTTTTTGTAGTAAAAGTGTTTTGTGTCCAGAAATTTAGAAAAACTGAAATGATATTTTGTGTTACATGATTGTAGCTGCTGACCCTACAGCTGTTGGGTCTCCCTGCATCAACATCATCAGATGACTGACCTCAGCGGTAATGTGACACCCCACAACCATTATGATAAAATAACAAAAGATGCTATCCCCCACCACTTTCTTTGCTTTGGTCCTCCCTGCTGGTGTTTACATGGCTGCAGCAGTGAGGTCACGTAGCTTGTCCTCTATGCACTTCATATATATTTGGAGGTATAGATGGGGGGCTTGTACAGGCAGGAGCACCAATCATTGCAATGACAAGGGTTCTCTTCTGAGCGAATGGTTTCTTGAGTTTAAATTGAAGTAAAATCTCTTTCTCAGGCAGATCTTTCCATTTCTAAGGATGGCGTTCTTCATTTTGGAGATGTGGTCATGTTACTTAATCCAGAAAACAGTGAGCAGTCCTTGAGTAACCCATCTCCAGTATACGGTAATTACACCCTCTCGGTAAACCCAGAGGAAAGTGCACTCCATGTGAGGAGCCACCTGACCGCGCCATGTGGAGTGAGTGCCAGCTGCAACGTGAAACCCTGTGGCAGAAACGCCTTCATTATTACAAGGTATTATTATGATGTGCTCACAGATAACGGTCTTACTGATATTTTATGTGTACAAGAATGTATTTTCATGTTAGACACCGTAAAGTAGGGACTATAGCGTTTGATTGAGTCTGCAATCAGAACCAGCACCAACAACGGCACAGATTTCTCATTGAAACAAATGGGACTGTGGAATCCGTGTGGAATTTTGTGCAGAAAGCACACCAAAATCCAAGTGGAAAATCCGCTGTTTGTGCGTAGGCTAAGGGTTACTGCCACATATGGTAGATTTCCCACAGCACAGTCGCTGCAGACTTTACTGCGTGAAATCCGCTGTGGATAATTGCAGCATAAATTGACATGCTGCGAATAAAAAAAAAACGCTCCACAGGTCAATTTATGCGGTGAGTTGTATTTCTCAATTATCTCATCCACTTTCCTGGTACTGTAAAATAGATCTCCAGCATACTAGGGTACGACCACAGGGATACTCGGCAGTATACTTAGCAGTCTGGTAGTCAGAGGCGTAAGATCTGCAGTACATCCACTATATGTGAACATACCTTTATATAGATTGATACGGAGCAGGAGACATAGAGGACGGTACAGCTGTGGGTTTACCCTGTACAGTTCATTGTGACGGGATGATGCTCATTCCTGATCCTTGGATTCCTACTTAGGTGCTGTTTAAAAAAATTGGGGCTTTGGCCAAATTTCGAGTTATGGCATATTTGCACGTGCTGACTTAGCAGGCAATTATCAGGAAAGAACCGTTCCTTCCCGATAATTGCCTCCTCATCAGAGGAGGTGAGAGCTGCATTTACATGCGACAATCACCTCCAATGTGTGGCGATAAGCAGTTACTACTGCAGTCCCCATACAGATTCATTGTTTCTGGGCAGCAGATGACTGTTTGCACAGTCCAGAAGTGATGACTTAAGTGTTGGCATAAACAATGATTTCACCCGATCAGCAGGCATCGGGTGAACAGTGGCACATTTACATAGGCTGATTTCTTTCCCTATAATCTGCTCAATAATATTCCCCTTTATTCATCTCTAAAACTGGCTGTTTCTACCAACTGTTTGTTTTGTACCTCTTCAGTGTACAGAACAAGTTAAAGCGACGTATAGTCTTAACCCCTTCACAACTGGCCACTGGATATATACGTCCTATCAGTGTAGATAGCACGTATATAAACGTTGAGGCAGCTCTTTAACTGGGATTAAAGATCCTGCTCCTGCAATCTAGCAGGAGCAGGTCGGGTCCCGGCTGTCAGACACAGCGGGGACCCTGAGGAGAAGACAGGAGCAGTTTAGCACCGATTCTGCCTTCTCCTGTTCCGGCAGGAGATTGGTACCTGTTCACAGGGGAGAGAGCAGGTAGCGGCAGAGCTGCTTCCTCTATTAGTCCTGGCGGTCACGCGGACCCTGATCAGCTCTGCCTGTGTGTAATGCCCCCACAAGGGGCTCCTGTGGATGCCCCAGTTACAGTGGAAACTGTGGGGAAAAAAAAGTTAAAATGAAAAGTCAATGTCATCCAGAGGTCTTTTAATGACCTCCTGGGGGACATATTATGTGCCAAAAATAAATTAAAATATAATAAAAAAAGAAAAACTGCTGTCGCTAACAGAAACCGTCACCATAGTCACCCCGTTCACTCAAACCTATACATGTTATATATGAAAACGATCGTAACAAAATAGGGAACCCATTGTAATAATTAATTTTTGTGTCAGTTTTAATATCTAATAATAAAAAGCTATATAAAAATCCTTTTTAATAAGAATTAGCGGTTTGCCCCCAAATTAAACCTAACAAAAGGAAATAAAAAAATCTCTAAAAAAAAATGTTAATAAAAGTCCTAAGTGTCAAGTAAAATACATTGTAAAATTATTTTGGTAGTCAAACAAATAAAAAAACGTTAGGGTCACTAAACCACCACGTGCACAAAATCACAAAAAGTTGCCTGGACATTCAGGCCTTTTTTAGTCCCTGTCATGAAAGGGTTAAAGGGGTTCTCCGGTAATGATTTATAATAGCCATCAACAACCTGTCCTAGAATGTGATCAGGACCTGGACAACTCTGCAAGTGGAGACAACCAGTCCTGCTCACATTGTAGGACAGGTTGCTGGTAGCCATTTTAAATCATCCCTGGAGAACCCCTTTAATGCTGACAGTAAAATATCTTTTATCATCAATATGACACTCTGATTCCTGATTTGTAATAGTAGACACCTTATAAAGCACACAGTTTCATGTGCCAAGAGTCATGGCAATAATCATTTCATATTTGTATTGTATCACAGTGTAGATGCTAGTGAACCTGGAGAACCTTTGTGCTATGGACAGAATTTTGCATTGAAGACAGCAGAAGATTTCATGGGACATGTAAGTGATTGCACTGATCATCATATGTCTTCCAGATTAATATTCATATAATAATATAATAACATATATTGTATAACATTTGCACCCAATGCAATCACACGACTGTATCTGTTTTGCGGTCCACAAATCACATATCTGCATCCCGCGCTTTTCATGGGCCCCCTTTGAAAAAATGCCTGTTTTTGTCCTCAAAACGACCAAGAATAGGACATATTCTTTCATTTTCATCTCGGTCGCAATGACATCGGTGTGCTGTCCGAATTGAATGGGTCCGCGTGTTGTCTGCAAAAAATACGGTTGTGAAAATACATCATGTGAATGTACCCATAGAGGAACTTCAGTCAGCTTCAGGCTGCATGGTCATTACACACAGAGAAGCAGTACAACACTAATACCACATCCTAAGGGCTCATGCACACGAATAAATAAAAAAATGGCGTGGTATTTAACAGGCAGGAAGTGCTCAAACCCATATGCAGTTGTGCATGTGTATACAGGGGAGCAAATCCTGCACTTGTGGCCCGTTGCTAATGACGATCCCCATCAAAAATGCATACAGTGGAGGATGCCCGCAGCGAACCACAAGTACCACAATGAACATCCTACACAAGATAACAATTATGTGGATATGATAACAAATATAGCAAAATAATAATATTAGCAAAACCAGGTGCACTCTGCGGTCTTCCTAAACCCTCAAACTGATGTTAAAATTGAGAGATTAGCCAACATGTCCTACTGTGGAGGACATGTCTGAGCCCGAGCACCGTGCCAAGGTTTCTCAAGTAGCTCGGGTCCTAACACTCACCTACCTGTGCCGTATGGGCAATACCAGGGGCCAGTGGGTGAATTACAGGAGCGTGAGGTCTGACTAACAGACAACTCGCCAGTTACCTCCAGCATGTAGCCATGCTTGCAATGGGAGGAGGGAGGAGTCTGCGAGTCCCACTCAAGACTGGCTGATATGGCCCAGGCCTCACAGGTGCACCTAAATGTCATATCAGCCAGTCTTGAGTGGGACTCGCAGACTCTTCCCTCCTCGCATTGCTAGCATGGTTACATGCTGGAGGTAACTGGTGAGTTGTCTGTAAGTCAGACCTCACGCTCCAGTAATTCGCCCACTGCCCCCTGGTATTGCCCATACGGCTCAGGTAAGTGAGTGTTAAGACATGTTGGCTAATAGGGTTTAGTAAGACCGCAGAGTGCACCTGTCTTTGCTAATATTCTCATGCACACGAATGTATTTTCTTTGTGTGTCCGTTCTATTTTTTTGCGTATGCAGAACCATTCATTTCAGTGGGTCTGCAAAAAAACTAAAGTTACTTTGTGTGCAATCCGTTTCTGTATTTCCGTTCCGCAAAAAAATATGTTCTATTAGGGGCCAGCTGTTCCATTCCGTAAAATATGGAATGGACACGGACATCATCAGTATTTTTTGCGGACCGCCAATACATATGGTCGTGTGCATGCGCCCTAAAGGTGCATTCACAGGACTGTAGGCATTTTGCAGATCTGCACTTTTGTGCGGGCCCCATTAAAAATGCTTATTATTGTCTATTTTGAAGACATGTTCTATAATTTGCGGCTCAGCCTCACAGATGCATTTTTTGCAGCCCCGTATAGAAATGAATGGGACCTCGTGCGTTCAATCAGCTGATCCGCAGGGGTGCCGGGAGTCAGACCCCCGCCGATCTGATATTGATGATGTATCCTGAGGATAGGTCATCAATAGAAAAAAAGCGGAGAATCCCTTTAAGCAGAAGCCCATATGTGTAGCAGACTGCAGTTCTCATCTCATACTTACTGAGGTTATTCCAATCAGAGCCATGAAAGGCGGAGATGGAAATAGCTCTTTAACTACTATTTATGGAGGATTTTACTTTGTATCATATACTTTTGTATGCTGAATTAAACCTTTAAAGTTTTACTTTTGCCTTGATGTGGCACGTGGCCTCGTGATGAGCCATTTTGTGGGACACATCACTACTCCAGCCAGTTATTAGCTGCTGCAGAGCACAAGACCCCTGGCCGTCCTGGAAGTTTGGAACCAGGACCCCCAGAGCGTTGTGAATACAGTAGTGGATCTCCTCTGAGGTGCTATGTTTTTTTGTTTTTCTGTTAAAAATGCATCCAAAATGCCAAGCTTTGTTTTTTTTGCCATTTTGATTAAAGTTGTTGCATTTTTGTAGCAGGTTTTAACAAATAGCGTTTTAGCATATGTGTTATTTCCAAGCCCTGAGCATTTTTCTAGAAAAGTTTGTTACCCCTCTGATGTCACCTCTGAAGATCAGTATCAAAAGGCAATTGTAAAACAATATACCCACAAGTATAACCACCATAGAAAAGCAGCATACACTTGCCTTGTGGCAATTTTTCAAGCAGAGCTTTCAAATTGTATATTGTAAGCATGGTTGTTTTAGTATTAAAGTTGTTGTCCAAGTTAACCCCTTAATGACCACTGATATGCGTTTTTTACGGCTGCCATTAATGGGCTTTTTACAGCAGCACTTTAGAACATGTAGCAATGAAATCACCACGCTCGAGCTGTCAGCTCACAGGGGCTTGGAGATATTTTTGGGGACCAGTATGATTGGTCCCTACAGCTGTGATCTCTTTGAAAGACCAATCGCAGCAAACAGCAATCGCCTGCTTCTCCGCCTTTCACCCTGCCAGTGAGAGGTGCAGGGAACAGTAATTGTTACAGACTCCGTGTAAAAAAATGATTGCAGTTTTATAAAAGCTATATGTGTATTTTTATGCACATATCTTGTAACATTTCTTTTTTTCAGTTATATCTGACAAGTGACCGTCAATCGTTTCTAAAGAGCAGCAAGAAGTCTCATTTGCAAGAGGTCAGTTTAACAGACCAGGCTTCATATGAGACCTGCTGGCAGGTCGTTCACTTGGACCCACAGTTTAGGCTGGAACATGAAGGGCTGCCTGTTCCGGTATGTATGTCATTCATTTGAATTCATTGTCACACTGTGTCTGGACATGCCAGAACAATTGCACCATGATATTCAAAGTCACCTGAATAGGTGTGAAACCTAACGTACTTTTAATTGCAGAAAACTTCATTCACTTTTAATAATAATAATTCATATGTTTATTGTTATTTGTGGTAGCAGCCATATTCTCATCTCTTATAGTTCACAGATGTGTTACGTGTGAATAATCTCTAAGATAATTACTTTTCATTCCATCATTTTCTTTTTTAATAACTGTATGAGTGCATATGAAGCAACAATGATGTCAACTTTTTTTATTCACTGAACAGAAAAGTTAGGCCGAACTAAACCCCCACAAGTAAAACTAGTCCAGCAAATGCAGAATCAACAGTTCTATAAAATACTGATATTCAAAAAATGAAAATAGTGCAACAGCATCCATGCAACAAAAATGTGGCATTTGTTAACACATCCCACAAAAAAAAGGCAGCATTTCGACCCACACCTATTACTTCTGACCTACCACCTAATTCAGAGATGACCAGTCACTATGTTGGATAAATATAACTTCGCCTTCAATAATGATGTAATTCTAAAAATGATAACTTGATAAAATGATAAATAATGTGGATCCAGACTAGGGCTGCAGCTATCGACTATTTTTGTAATCGAGTGTTCTATCGATTAATCGACTACTCTAATAAAAATAAAAAAATTAAAAGAACGTTTTTCTTTATAAAAACTCATCAGGCTCCCCCTAGTGCCATCAGCTGCCCCCTCAGTGTCACCATCTGCCCCCTCAGTGCCACCATCTGCCCCCTCAGTGCCACCATCTGCCCCCTCAGTGCCACCAGCGTCCCCCCAGTGCCATCAGCTGCCTCCCAGTGCCATCAGGCTCCCCCTTAGTGCCATCAGGCTCCCCCTCAGTGCCATCAGTTGCCCCCTCAGTGTCATCAGCTGTCCCCTCAGTGTCATCAGCTGTCCCCTCAGTGTCATCAGCTGTCCCCTCAGTGTCATCAGCTGTCCCCCAGTGCTATCAACTGTCCCCCAGTGCCATCAGCTGTCCCCCAGTGCCATCAGGTTTCCCCCCTAGTGCCATCAGGCTGCCCCCCTAGTGCCATCAGGCTGCCCCCCTAGTGCCATCAGGCTGCCCCCCTAGTGCCATCAGGCTGCCCCCCTAGTGCCATCAGGCTGCCCCCCTTGCCATCAGCTTGCCCCCTCAGTGCCATCAGCTTGCCCCCTCAGTGCCATCAGCTTGCCCCCTCAGTGCCATCAGCTTGCCCCCTCAGTGCCATCAGCTTGCCCCCTCAGTGCCATCAGCTTGCCCCCTCAGTGCCATCAGCTTGCCCCCCAGTGCCATCAGCTTGCCCCCCAGTTTCACTAGGTGCCACCAGCTTGCCCCCAGGGCTACCAGCTGCCCCCCAGTACCACCAGGTGCCCCATAGTGCCACCAGATTAGCCCCCAGTGCCACCAGCTTGCCACCCAGTGCCAACAGCTGCCCCTCCTAGCCATGTCCCCAGCATCAGTGAAATAAAATACTTGCCTCTCCAGTAGGGGCGCTGCTCCACAGCTCGTCCTGACGTCAAACAGCGCCATGTCCTGACAATTTGTCAGTAGGAAAGTGCAGCGCGGTACAGGCCGGTGGGTGACCAAGGAGCAGTGAGTAATAGCAAGTGCTTCACTCCCACTCCGTGGTCACATGACACAAACTAATCCTCGATGCAAAAAATTTGCATAGAGGATTTTTTGTGTCGAATTACTCAATTCAATCGAGTAATCGTTTCGGCCCTAATCCAGACAGCAGCAGGACAGGACCACATGTAGTATGTGTCGTTGTTGTCCTCAGTTATACCGGAACGGGTGAGGACCCATTCATTTTCAATGGGGCCGGAACGGATGCGGACAGCATACTATGTGCTGTCCGCATCCGCATTTCCGGATCCGCAATTCCGTTCCCGAAAAAAATAGAACATGTGGGTGATCGTCCACTAATAACAGTGACAGACTGGTGCATAGCTTTTTCCAACCACACACACATGGCTCCAGTGCAAGGAAACAGGCATGTATAGATGTGGCCATTGTGTGGCATGCATCAGTGAAAGTGTGAAAATGGTTCACCAGTTCAGTGGCAGGCAACAAATACTCCATCTGATCTTATATCAACTGCAAGATGGTGGAGGTTATTTACCTCCTTACATGCCAATGTGGCGTTCAATACGTTGGAAAAATGACCCATCAACTATGGAGACATATTGGTGAACACATAGGGGACATCAGACGCAAGATTGATACCCGAGTGTCCAAACATGTACATAGGCACATGCTGGAAATACTGGAGTTATCACTTTTCAAGGTATTGAACACGTGCACCCTTCTGTATGTGGTGGGAATTGGGATTTGACAATAAAAGAGGTGCAATGGATCTTCAGACTCAAGACAGAAAAACCCATTGGTCTCAATGACCATATCTTATTTACCTACTTCATAGACTGAATATCTGGATAGTTCTTTTTGGTCCCCCTTAGTACTATCTGTATCACTATCTCATGTCTCTCTTTCCTGGCTTATTCCCCCTTCTTTTACAAGTTTTTGCTGACATGGATACATCACTAGCCCATTAGACTCAATGTCCCCTTGAGCATGATGTAATGTGGACATGTTGCATATGGACACTGTTCCATAGAGGACACTGTTCCTGGGATAGCAAGGGGTGCTTTTCCTTTCATGCTATAATATGTGTGGTTTTTCTGGCATGGATACATTACTAACCCATTAGATTCAATGTCCCCTTGAGCATGATGTAATGTGGACATGTGTGGTATAACAATATGACTATATTAAGGGGAGAAAAACAGAACTGGATTGCACATCCACAATGCTATGCTTAGATCTAATTAAACTCGCTTCTCAGCGCCATATTAAAGTGTACAGCCCCCCACACTGCATGCTGTACAAGAGGCATTAGTGTACATTTTGATCAAAAGGCATAAGCCCACTCACCACGCCAAGGTTGCCTCTTAGAGTGGGACCTACTCTTACAGAAAGGCGCAGCACAGTGCGGTGACAAAGCGGTACTGCCCTAGTAGGCAGCAGGACCCAGGAGTCAAACAGCAACCCTGCTGTCTGACAATGCCACCCATGGCACTGGGTCCCACCAACCCACCAGCACAGCGCCACAAAAACAAAGGGCACCAAGCAGTACTGCACCATGTGAACAGTTGTCTAACACAACATGTCCATTGCTATCAGGAATTGCAGGTCAATATCCACCTTTGTCACTGTGCTGTGCCTATTTGTCAGAGTAGGTCACACTCTAAGAGGCAACCTTGACGTGGTGAGTGGGCTTATGCCTCTTGTACAGCATGCAGTATAGGGGGTTGAACAATTTAATATAGCGCTGAGTAGCGAGTTGAATTAGATCAAAGCATAGCATTGTGGATGTGCAATCCAGTTCTGTTTCTCCCCTTGATATATGCATGTTTAATCTTTCTTCTTTATTACTGGTATCAGCACTCCTCTCATTCGGCACAGGTGGTTTTAATTCTTCAGAAGTCTGCATATAAGTGGTAATTGACCCACAGTTCCTGATAGCAATGGACATGTTGTGTTAGACAACGGTTCACATGGTGCAGTACTGCGTGGTGGCCTTTTTTTTGTGGCGCTGTGCTGGTGGGTCGGTGGGACCCAGTGCCATGGGTGGCATTGTCAGACAGCAGAGGTGCTGTTTAACTCCTGGGTTCCGCCGCCTACTAGGTCAGTGCCGCTTTGTCACCACACTGTGCTGCGCCTTTTTGTCAGAGTAGGTCCCACTCTAAGAGGCAACCTTGGCGTGGTGAGTGGGCTTATGCCTTTTGATCAAAATGTACACTAATGCCTCTTGTACAGCATGCAGTATAGGGGGTTGAACAATTTAATATTACGCTGAGAAGCGAGTTGAATTAGATCAAAGCATAGCATTGTGGATGTGCGATCCAGTTCTCTTTCTCCCCTTAATATATGCATGTTTAATCTTTCTTCTTTATTACTGGTATCAGCACTCCTCTCATTCGGCACAGGTGGTTTTAATTCTGCAGAAGTCTGCATATAAGTGGTACTGTGACCCACAGTTCCTGATAGCAGTGGACGTGTTGTGTTTGACAACTGTTCACATGGTACAGTACTGCGTGGTGGCCTTTGTTTTGGTGGCGCTGTGCTGGTGGGTCGGTGGGACGCAGTGCCATGGGTGGTATTGTCAGACAGCAGAGGTGCAGTGCCGCTTTGTCACCGCACTGTGCTGCGCCTTTTTGTCAGAGTAGGTCCCACTCTAAGAGGTAACCTTGGCGTGGTGAGTGGGCTTATGCCTTTTGATCAAAATGTACACTAATGCCTCTTGTTCAGCATGCAGTATAGGGGGTTGTACACTTTATTATTACTCTGAGAAGCGAGTTGAATTAGATCAAAGCATAGCATTGTGGATGTGCGATCCAGTTCTCTTTCTCCCCTTGATATAACAATATGACAATGGTTCCCCCCTCCATATATTAGGTTTAGCTCTGTAGGAGGTCATACTACGACTATTTATTTACCCATATTCTTTGCTTCAGTACACCTATTGTAACAGTGGTCTGTTGCACTTTCCATCCGTTGGCTTTTCCTCTATTTCTTTTTTTAGCTGACAAGCCCCTGTAGCCGCCTCAGGTTCCCACATTACCAAAGCCGCAGAGCGCCTCCCCCAGCTGTAAATACACTAGACTAGAGCAGTGTCCATCTCTAGGGGGTGTGTGGTTTTGCACACATGCGCTTTTCCTATTGGTGCACCGCCCTCTTACATAATTTGGGCGAATGGGGTCACCTTTATCTACCCGGCATGTGGTCGGCCATGCATGGCCATCCTAACGCTGGCCACTGATCACACAACATCAGTGGTGGTATGCCATTGTTCTTATGATATGCCCGCTTCCTAATGTAATTCCTGATTAAACGTCTGGCATAATCTTGTAAAAATGCATCCAATTGGCACTAGTGAATTAGTTTCCCAAAATAGACAGTACCTTGGTCTCCATTAGTGGTAGGAGATAGAGGGAATTCTTAATATTGTGAGAGCAGCGGCTGTATTGTACCAGAGCAGCCTGTGCTGCCCAGCAGCATATACTCCTTGTAGCCCTCACCTGTACACCTACCAGGGGGCTGGGTGGAGAGGACTGGCTGTCTGGCACTTGTTAAATAGTTGTACTGTCAGCCTCATATAGCTACTCTGTGTGGCTGAATACTGCTCGCCTGACCGCTGCCTAGAATGTCAGGACAGCACTTTGCCTGCTCTCTCCCTGTGTACTTTTTTGTGGGCATTGAGCAGAGCAGGACTTTGAGTTAGGCCTCTTTCACACGGCCATTGTTTGGGTTTGCATCCGAGCTGCCGTTTTGGCGGCTCGGATACGGACCCATTCTCTTCAATGGGGCCGCAAAAGATGCGGAAAGCACTCCGTGTGCTGTCCGCATCTGTTGCTCCATTCCGTGGCCCCGCAAGAAAAATATAATATGTCCTATTCTTGTCCGTTTTGCGGACAAGAATAGGCATTTCTACAATGGGCCGCCCGTTCCATTCCGCAAATTGCGGAAGGCACACGGGCGGCCTCCGTTTTTTGCGGATCCGCGGTTTGCGGACCACAAAAAACTGAACGGTCGTGTGCATCAGGCCTTAGCTGTATGTAGTGGGCGACATCACTATCTGCTTTTGTTGTAGCCTCACACAGCAACCTACCCTATGGTCTTGTCCGTCTCTAGCTCACCCATTCCTTCTTTTGTACTACCAGTGTTGTTTGGTGGATAAGTCTCTCCCTTCTTTCGCCTATACCTGGCGCACCCACAAAACACTTGTAGTTATAGGAGCAGTGGTCCCTGGACTGATGATAGTGGAGGGTATCCTGTCTGGCATCTCAGCATGTTTTCAAGTACCGTTTTTCAGAATGACTGCTCCTATAGTATATGGTCGCCTGATCGCACTTACCAGTGACATGCCCTCACTTTAACCTTATTATTGTACATGACATTTTTTAAGTACTATGAATATAGTAAATAGTCACTAATACAAATATTTTTCTGATTTCAGGCAAACACTAAAGTCCTTATTGTTCACAGTAAAACAAATCAATGCATAGCTGTCCTTAGGAAGTATATACTATGGTAAGCCCCAAAATACATGTGAATTATCCTATTGGCTTTATCTTATCCTTTCTTTGTTTACTTTGCTTTTCTGTAATAGAAAACACTTTTACTATATAAAATAACTGTTATTTGCAGCACTGGGGTCCTAGGTTTGAATACGTGTTTGAGTGGGTTTCCTCTGGGTACTCCGGTTTCCTCCCACACTCCAAAGCCATACTGAGAGGGAACTTAGATAGTGAGCCTCATTGATGCTAATGTCTATAAAGCGCTGTGGAATATGTCAGCGCTATATAAGTGAGTACTACTCTCCATCTCAGTCACAGAATTTATCACATGATCTCTGTCAGTGTTGCTGATTGGCTGAGAAGGGTCATATGTCATTGACTCTGATTCAAAAGAAGCAGTAAGATCTGACACATTGGCACATGAACCTTCTCAGTGCCTCGTTTGGCACTTTTGGAAGCTGATCAGTTGCTACTATTACCCACTAGTATTTCCTACTTTAGAAGGGCATAATACTAAAACCCTTAAAAAGGACACCCATAATGGGACCCAGGTCAGATACCTAGAACACACGTCCTGCCAACTCCAACCCCAGCTATGCCTCTGATAGGTGTACTTTTAATGTGCAACGAGCATAAGAAGTTTCCTATTCTCACAATAACTGCTGCCACAACCAGGGCCGTTTCTACAGCTGGGCAAGGGGTGCGACCGCATGGGGCGCATCACTCAGGACAGAAGAGGGGGGCGCCGTCAACAGGGCCCAGCGCCGGAGGAGGGCCTTTTCTGTCCGGAGGCAGCAGGAGTGGAGATGAGCGTGTAGTGTCCCACTACGTAAGGGTGGGCACTACTCAAGGGTCAATTGGGTCACGTTGTTTTCCACCTCCTGTGGAACATGGTTATGGTATTTTATATTGCATTGTAATGTATAATTTAATGTTATCTCCTGTGTACCAGGCCTGTTAAGGGTGTAGTTCCTCCTCCTAGGCAGTAGAGGGAGCTAGGGAACCCCCTAGTATATATAGACAGGTCTAGACCAGAGAGGTTTGTGTAGTCAGAAGCCAGTGTGCACTTTAACCAGAAGATAGCTGGGAAGCAGCTTCTGACATGCAGCTAGATAGCCCAGGCTCCTAGCTTGCTTCCAGGAGAAGAGGTTTCCTCCTGAAGATAACTAGCACCTTATCAAGTACAGTGCAGAGCCACTTTTATCCAGCTAAGTAGAAAGCTGAAGGGCAGAAGGATATTTACAGCAAAAGGATATATACCGGAGGAAGTTTTCCCTACCCAAGAATAAAGCCAGCAATAGGGCATACGGGCCTTGTTGAAAGCCAGACAGGATCTTAGGAAAGTATAGCCTGATCTGTAAGTGTTATACCCTCTGAGTATCTTGCAAAGACTGTGCCTGCCATGTGTATGAAGCCTGCCTGTATTCAACATTGTGCCTATGGAACTAACTGAGGACTGTATATAGTTGAACTGTTCAGTAAAAAGAAGTTCTGGTTCACTGCAACTTTGTGTACCTCAATTATTCCTACAACAAATCGGTGTGCCACCGTTACCGGCACTGGCGTCACACAAACTATAAGGGATCTTGCCACAGGTACACTAAACACACAACACCCAGGGCACCACACCTACCACCTGGCCTGGTCCCTATACACAGAGAGTGCCCCAGAGGATTCATGTGCCAGCCTCTCCATCACTGCTGTACGCCTGCCCAGGGTAAATAAAAACTGTGAGTACCAAGAGCAAGCCTCGGTTTGTTAACTACCCCTGTGACCTCACATTCGCTCACCCTGCAGGACTGGCGCACTGCAAGCGCTTCCATTGTGGAAGCGCTCATCTCCATGGTGCGGAGGAGCAGGGGAGAGGCGTCTCCCTTGCCCGTTCCTCTGGCACTAGTGCATGTAGCCTATCAAAGGCCGGTGCAGGAGGCACGATGACACGATGAGCCGTACAGCACAGGACACAGGCCAGACGAGGCCTGCATCGCATCACTGACAGCAGCATAAGGTAAGTATATGTGTTTATTGTTTTTATTATTTATAGTATACTGTGGCAAGAAGGGGGGTGGGGGCCATATATACTGGCACAATATGGACGGGTACTATGGAGAAGAGGGGAAGCACTATGGGGGCCACTGTGGAGAAGAGGGGAAGCACTATGGGGGCCCTATATACTGCCACAATATAGGGGGGCACTATGGAGAAGAGGGGAAGCACTATGGGGGCCCTATATACTGCCAAAATATGGGGGGCACTATGGAGAAGAGGGGGAAGCACTATGGGGGCCACTATGGAGAAGAGGGGAAGCACTATGGGGCTCTATATACTGACACAATATGGGGGGGAACTATGGAGAAGTGGGGGAGAAGAGCACTATGGGGGCATTATATAGGGGCCTTTCAATACTGGCACCTATTTTGGTGCCACTATGGGGAAGGGGGGAGAGGAGCATTATGGGGGCATCTATGTGGGGCAGTCTATAGGGGCATTTTATACTGGCACATTATGGAGGACACTATGGGGATGGGGGAGGAGCACTATGGGGCATCTTCTGGGGGCACTATATAGGAGTATTTTTATACTGGCACAAATTATAGGGGCACTATGGGCACCTAAGTTTAACTGGGGGCACTAAGTGTTTTTTCTAGTGGCACACAGTACGGGTCATTGGAACACATGAGGGCACTCTGGGGACATTGGCTCTACTGGGGGCACTAAGAGATGTTTTTTTTTTTTTTTTTTTTACTACCAGGGGCATTATGGTGGGCTTTATTACAACTGGGGGACTATGGGAGCATTATTACCGTACTTCTGGGACACAATTACTGTTGGGGGCACTGTAGGAGCACTATTACTACTAAGTGCACTCTGGCACAGAATTATTACTATTGTTGGGATTATGGGGAGCACTATTACTGTGGGGGCACCCTGGCACAGTATCAGCTTAGCACAGTTGTTTTTGGGGGACATTATGGTTACACTATTAGTGTCAGGGACACAATTTGCTGGGTGCAGTTATTTTTTAGAGCATTGTGTTCCAATTATTATTGAAGGGGGCGCTATCTGTGTGTAACTAGTATTTTCAGGGGGTTTATCAGTTTATGCAGTACAGTATATGATGGGATGTTGAGAAGGTAGGAGGATGATGGAAAAGTAGGAAACTAAGATGTCTGTCAAACTCTGCAGATAGAAGAGATGGCTGAAAGAAATCATCATGGCAGTCTGGTCTGAATGGAGAAGGCGCTTTTTTGATGTTCGCCCTGTTGGTAAATTTCCCTAGAAACTGCCCTGGCCACAACTTAGGCTTCACTTTCCCCAAGAGAGCTGGAAACTGCGTGTTTGTGCACATACAGTGTATGACATTTGCTTGCTTTATAAAATTAGTTTTGGGGAAATCCTTCCAAATGTTTCATGCCGTAGATGTCAGAAGAAAGTATTTGTAAAGTCTGATCTTGGACCTCTGCCTTTTTTCAAAAATGGCATACTATACTATAAAATACATATATTTTGAAGGACATTAACAGTTCTATCAAATTTTTTCTTTTTAGGCTAGTTTCACACTAGCGGCAGGGGAGTCCGGCAGCGTATTTGTGCCCTATGTGTTGTGCGACTTATTGTCGTCCTGTAGCCCTAGCCTAAAGTTGACCTACAGCAGTGAAGAAAAATGGCTGGTTTGTTATGGAAACCTGGAGTAAAACGGTGTGTATGTGGAGACTAAGGGCCTGCGAGCTTCTATAGGTTGATAAGGGACATGTGACTGTGTGTATGGCAGTTGGGATATGAAGAGAAAGATTTGCAGGCTTTTACTGGCTAATGCAGGTCATTTTTTGGATTATCTCATGAATGGTACATCCTAGAGAGCCGAGACTCCGTCTTGAGGTGGTGCAATTAAATCATAATATAATTGCTACAAAAAACAAAATGGCTGCACACCATTATATATACAAACAATAGAGCTAAGAAATGGGGGTCATTCTAGATAAAAGTGGTACAATACCGACTATAAATGAGTATACATGAATAATGGAAGCTCTTAGCGCACATACGTGTCAGGCCCATCTACCAGGCGTCAAGGTGGCTTCTGCAGATGGGTCCCTATCACTAAAGATACTGCCTCACTTTGGACTTACTTAAGCCTACAATATTCAGGGCAGTGTAGGAACCAGCTACAAACGTACTCTGCTCAGAAGTCCCAGGTAGATGGGCGTGTTCAGTCTAAAAGGGGTGCCACCCCCAATATATAATATAATACAATTGCTGTCACATGCAGCAATGTTTCACACCACGTCTGGTAATGGCTGATATGCCACTCTGATTAACATTTTATTATTTAATATCAGAACTATGTATTAGGTGTGAGATCTTTGACACATCAGGAAGCATCCTGATACATGCTAAGTGCTATGGATGATCTATTTGACATTCCCCCGACATTGCTGCGGGCTGAGACCTTAATATCCTGGTATCCAAAGGCTAAGTGTCCCATCATGTTTAATATGACTAACTGGCTCTGCTTTGGCCAGCGAATATATGTTAATGATACATCAGGTTTGAGTCATAAAGTAATTACTATCCTGATATCGTAGCTATGATCAATTGTTAAATTACAATTGATTAGCCCCAATTGTGTGGAAATAATGTTTAAATGTCTACCTTGATAGTACAGGGTGGGCCATTTATATGGATACACCTTAATAAAATGGGAATGGTTGGTGATATTAACTTCCTGTTTGTGGCATATTAGTATATGTGAGGGGGGAAACTTTTCAAGATGGGTGGTGACCATGGCGGCCATTTTGAAGTCGGCCATTTTGAATCCAACTTTTGTTTTTTCAATAGGAAGAGGGTCATGTGACACATCAAACTTATTGGGAATTTCACAAGAAAAACAACCCTCTTCTCCCACTCTTCACACACTGATAGCAACACCGCAGGAGAAATGCTAGCACAGGCTTCCAGTATCCGTAGTTTCAGGTGCTGCACATCTCGTATCATCTGAAGGCAATCGTCTATGCTGTGAAGATACGAGATGTGCAAACTACGGATACTGGAAGCCTGTGCTAGCATTTCTCCTGCGGTGTTGCTATCAGTGTGTGAAGAGTGGGAGAAGAGGGTTGCATTGACAATCCAACACAATGGGCAGCACATTGAACACATTTTATAAGTGGTCAGAAACTTGTAAATAACTCATGAAAGAATAAAGTTTACGTTAAAACCAAGCACACCATTGTTTTTCTTGTGAAATTCCCAATAAGTTTGATGTTTCACATGACCCTCTTCCTATTGAAAAACAAAAGTTGGATTCAAAATGGCCACCATGGTCACCACCCATCTTGAAAAGTTTCCACCCTCACATATACTAATATGCCACAAACAGGAAGTTAATATCACCAACCATTCCCATTTTATTAAGGTGTATCCATATAAATGGCCCACCCTGTATATTAGGGCAGAATGGCATTTTAATCATTACATATGATACAATCTATGGACTGCTTACAAGTGAAGGACCCCCATTACGTGGAAACACGTTGGAGCGATATCTCAATTTGATTTATGTAGAGCCACCGCAAAGTTCCCCGGATACAGTAGGTGCTACAGTAAGCACTTCCCTGGCATCGCCACTTTGCAATGGAGGTCGGTATCCAGCGACGGGGGAAGCTGGTGTACACCCCCCCGCCGTGATTGGTGACCGCGCCTGCCGGGGCTTGAGCTATATAATGCCGGAGAGTGTTTGGCCGCGTATGTCCATCATAGCGCCGGGATGCTGTTGCTTATTTGCTATTTACTCCTATTACTTACCTGCTAGTTTCTACCTGCTCCTGATGAAATGCGGGTTCACCACCGCATGGAAACGCGTAGAGTAGGTTATTGTTAAGTGGGAATAGCATGTTTAATAGGTGTAAGGGTTAGAACCTAAACGCTATCCTTGTGAGCGACCATATGAAATGAGGCCGCTACACAGAGCCTATTGCTGTATTTCTTCTTAGGGAAGAGTCCCTGAGGTGTAATTGATGAAGTGCTGAGAACGGTGGCACTATAATTGATATATTTCCAACGGTGCCTATCTTGGTTGTAGAGCCTTAGGGAGAGGGGTGTATATTTAGTGCTTTGATCTCCTCTACATCATTTACGATAGGTGGAGGCAGACATCCATATGGTCTCCACCCTCTAAATCCCCCCCCCCATGAGGTCATACGTGTTTAAAGGGGTTCTGTAGTTTTTTTAAACTGATGATCTGACCCCTGCCAATCAGCTGTTTGAGAAGGCAGCGGCGCTGGCAGTAGCGCCGCGGGCCTTCTCACTGTTTACTGCAGGCCCAGTGACGTTATGACTAGTATCAATGGTCTGGGCGGGGCTAAGCTCGGTTCACTTGAATGGAGCTTAGCCCCGCCCAGGCCATTGATACTAGTCATGACGTCACTGGGCCTGCGGTAAACAGCGAGAAGGCCGTGGCGCTACTGCCAGCGCCGCTGCCTTCTCAAACAGCTGATCGGTAGGGGTCACAGGGGTCAGACCCCTGCCGATCAGATGCTGGTGATCTATCCAGAGGATAGATCATCAGTTTAAAAAAGCTGCAGAACCCCTATAACATAGGTGAGCTCTATGCTCCTTTATTTTAATAAACATAGCGTATGTAATAAAGATTTATTATTTTCATATTTAACATTCCATTCAGGTATAGATTGTGATTTGTGATATTAGGGACGTATATGATAAAGAATATTTTGGGGAGATTCAGTGTTTAAATAGGAACAGGTCACACAGTTCCCATGTTATTCAATTATTTTGAGCCACCGTGGCCAGACCACATAGCTCACTGATGACATTGTATCGTTATCTGATGGATTTGTTGCATGGACATACATGGGTCAGGTGGTGAGTGTCCATCCGATATGCCAGTGTGGAGTACTATCTATATGTGGTATAGTCTATTTGGTTACCTTGCATTGTGACCTGGGGTATGATATTTCTTTTATGGCTATTGGGATTCTTGATTGCTTATACTGTACCTGGTTTCATGGGGTTCTACTAAAAAGTTATGTTTTAAGGACAATCTTTTTTCAATGATTTCAATGATCAGTTTCTGACTACTGATCATGACTAGAGACATGTTATTAGTATATAGTAGTATAATAGTATAGTATACATTATTTGTACTAGCCGTTATTTCTTTTTTGGACTTTTTGCACTACAAGTTGCTTCTATTACTTCTAATAATACCTTCTTGACATATGTGTTGTCAGATCAGTTGTCCAGTGTGAAAGCTGAATTGATACCTAGTCTTCATTTAAGATTCCCATATGTAGACATGGTCTTTGCCACAAGTTGGTGACATCCAACCAGACCCATTCTGTGGGGGACTTTATATAAGTACTAGAGCATAGCAGTGATAGGTCTTAGAATAGGGAAAGGTCATGTAAAACAAATGCATGATATGCAAGGCAATATTCTACTTTTTATCTCTAGTATTACTTCCAGTTCTTACATCTACAGTACAGTACTAGACATAGAATGTAATGCTTGTAACAGACCAGAATCGCAGTGATAGCACTTTCAGCTTATACCTCATATCTGCTTTCATCTTTTTTGCAGGACATTATTTGGTAAGGAATGTGAAATCACAGCACACACATACTTAAATGGACACCGAGTTGAAGAGAATGAAAATCATTGGATTATTGTGACCGGAAACCCAAGTGATGACATAAACACAATGTTTGACAGACCTAAACCACCAAGTGAAGACATGAATGAGAGCAAACATGTTTCTTAAGATCTGGGAGAACTACCATATGCTGAAATGGTGTTATGCATCTTATTGACTAGGATACATTTTATGTACAATAAAAAGGAAAATAGTTAAAGTTAATGAAGTTTTGTTATTTGACACAGCATAAACTTGCAGTAGCATTATAGAACACAAATAAGAAATTAAGTCTGACCACAAACCCAACAAAGAATTTATAGCCAGTAGTCAAGTCCAGTTGTAATCCACCGCCAAGGTGATATGGGCCATGGTAGGCTTTTACTAACCTCTAGCTTCTCTTTGTAAGAACCTACCAGCTTCTGAGTTCAGAAGGGGACTTGTATATGTTTTCATTGTTTTTATTCAAGGTTGACATATTAGGAGTTACATTCAGTTGGCAGCGCAGATAACAGTAACATAAATCAAAACTTCGGCACAGGTGGCTTACCTAGCTATAGAAAATGTATAGCATTGATGCCGAGTACACTACTGTTGGCCCCTGTACCTATAGGGTTGGTTTACAATAAATACTAATAACATGTAGGCCCTGAAGGCACCGTCCACCCCTCTCCTTGTTTCTCCTTTGTCTCTCCCCTCTGCCAATCCCTTCACTGCTCCCCATTGCCCAGCGAATTCAGTTCAGAATACTAACAACAACATATAAGGCCGTTCACAACCAGCCCCCTCCTTATATCTCTGACCTGATTTCGAGATACGTCCCCACACGTAATTTCCGATTCTTACAAGACTTCCTTCTTTGTTCTCCTCTTGTCTGTTCTTTGCACAATCATCTACAAGATGAACTTGCTTCCCCAACACATCAGACTCTCCCCCAACATCCAAACCTTCAAAAGTAACCTGAAAACCCACCTCTTCAGGAAAGCCTACCTCATGCCATGAGCGTGCTGCAACCTCACAGTCAGATAAGCAGCTTTAACCCGCACCAGCTGTCAGGGACAGACTGGGAATTTAAAGAGGCCCTGGAGAAAAACTTAAAAAGTGGCCCCAAGTTGTAGGCGAGTCCAAATTGACAAAAGGCTGGGAAACACAAGTAGGCAGAACCAACAAAAGCTACAAAAAGGCAAGGACAACAGAAGTGGTGGGGCCAGCAATACCATAGTGCAGCACAAACTACTGCTCCAGCGAAATCAAATACCACAGTGCAGTATAAAATACTGCGCTATTATCATACTGAGGATGGTGATATAGCTGAATTCAGGAGGCTACCTGTGGCTGCTGGGCAGGTGCCTAAAGACCTGATGCTTCTAAGCATTTATTATGTACCTGGCCAGTGGTCGTGGGGAGGGCTCGGCCACCAGGAAATTTCCCTGTAGTGTATATGGCCAGTCCACCCATGCCTACTGTGTTCTTCTCCCTTCCCTTATAGATTATAACCTGTTGTGGGCGGGGTCCTCTCCCCCTTTTTATCAGTGTGTTCATGCTCAATGTACCTGTGTTGTTTTATATAATGTATGTACTCTTGGATGTACAGCGCCATGTGATTAATGGTGCTTTCAAATAAATAATAATAAAAAAAAGATTGAAAATTAGAATTGTCAAAGGGAAACTACATGTTAGTTTAATGTTAGCCTTTTTAAATATAAAAATAGCATTAAAACCAATAAGTTAGTTTAATGTTAGCCTTTTTAAATATAAAATAGCATTAAAACAAATAAAATATTCTCACACAGTAATAGTAGCAATAGATTTAGTTCTAAAAATATTATATAGTCATTATTAGTGTTGAGTGAATCGAAGTGTCCGAAGTGGACATCAATCCGAATTTCAGGGAAAATTTGATTTGTCAAAACTATATCTTTTATATAAAATATAAATATCTTATATAAGAGACAAAATGTCAATAAAATATGGAAATCAGTCAGGAAATCCACTAGGCGGACATAAAAACGCCTTTTCTTTTATCTTGAGACTCTAAGTATAATTTATGCAATTAATGAAAAAAATATAGACATACAGACTTTAAACTGTGATCCCACTCACCACAAATAGATGGTGCTGTAACCAAACACCATCACTTTACCAATACAGAACGACTTAAAGTTACATATGATAAAATGCAAATGCTATATTTTTATCAATCAGACCAATAATTAATATATCAAGAGAAACTCAGGATCTTCTGTTTACCAACAGGCAATAACATGACAAAACACAGATTATTACAGGAACAATAAATGTTGTCAGCCTATGACAATCAAAAATATATATGATATTAATATGATAATTTATTCAATTCGGCAATCAGACTACGGAATATAACTTTCCAAAGGTTTAGTCCTCTTTTCAAATAATGCCAGATTTTCCATTAGCAATATGCATCTTTGCTAATAGAATACTAAACATTATGGAGGCGCTTAACACTATATATTCCCACAATATGGGGATTTTTATCTATATACCGATAGAAGTATCTTATTAATATCACCAGCAATAAATATAACATACGTTACCAAGTCAAGGATGGGCAGAGTCTCGGATGGGACCAGTTCTCAGGTGTTCTCTAGTAGTCAAAATATAATTCAAGTTTCTTCTGGTATATCTTTCTTATTATCAGCTTCCTTTATGGATCTTTTCTTTCTTGTGAGGACCCTGTTCCTTGAGATGATTTGAATCAGATCTGATGGTTTGCTGATCCTGTGAAGATCTGATCCTCTGTGAAGATCTGATAATCTGCTCCCCCTATGTTCCTACCCCAGCAGTACTTATCCTCCCTGATATCTTACGTTACCTCCTCCTGGATTATGATCTCCCAATCAACTGAGGAGGGTGTAACGTATGTCAATACTACTATGATGTCATCTTAACCTTTGATATGCTAAATGGGATGCTGTCCATCTGTTGCACTGCAGATGAATATCACAACTTTAAACATTAATTCCTAATATCTAATAATACATTCACATGACCTTCTTAACCTCTCCAATATACATCAGTAATAAGGGTTTCTTCCTGACACTTTTAATTACCCATAATCTAGACGTGTTGGAGTCACTATCTTCTACTGTCTTTTTAAACTCATGATAATGGACAACGGGACAATGGGCCTTCTTACTTGGCATCCGGGTTTATATATTTAACTTGTCCACATGGATGACTAATAACATTCAGCTCTCCTTATGAAATCCAATTAGTTGGAAGACAACTTAAATACTTTCTAGACCTTCTAAGGCTATATTCAGTCAGTGAGATACACACGGCATAAAATATATATTCTAAATGACACATACATGGTATAATAAATATATATATCGACACACTGTTACACATAAATGACACATTATATAAATCATTGGTTAAGATATTTTGTAAATCTAAATATACCACACAGAAATATATAGAATATAATTATGAATACATGAATTGGACGTCACACACCAAATGTTTCCCATAAGGCATGACTTCCTTAATGACCTTGTAATGAAGTAATATAATAATACATTGCTATTTAAATGGTTATCTCTCACAGACACATGTCTGTAGGACCCATTAAAGTATTAACAGATGCACCACATCTGCTCACAATAATTTTTAAGAGACAATACACTCTATGTCCGCTACAAACATTTTACCCAAACTGAACTCGGCATAAACTCATCTCGGCCTATTTCAATGCTACAGAAAGATTTTAGACTCTGGTTCAGTCTGTCTTTACACTTAAAGGCAATGAGCATTGATATTTAGACTATAATATCTTCATATAAGACTGTACACTTATTAAAATGCATGACAGATTTACCACGAAGCCGAATTTCCTTGTACTTTGTGTCAACGAATCCATTTTCCCTGAAATGGGGTACAAAAAAATCATACTTACCTCATCTGCTTGAGCATGAAGAGCCCACTGCCGCCATCTTGATTGAAGATCCCGTGCAAAATCTCGTGCACGGTGACAAATGACGTCACCGCGCCGGCCAACATGATGGGCCACGTGAGATTTTGCACTGAATCTTCAGTCAAGATTGCAGGTGGGGGCTCTTCGCGATCAACTAGTTGAGTTAAGTGTAATTTATTTATATTTTTTATTATTATAGACCTTAATATTAATGTCAGATGCCACGATCAACAATTGACACCGCATCTGAGGGGTACAATGATAGGGAGTGGCGCAATTACTGTTCCCTGTCATTGCACCCACTACTTACAAAGAGAGAGTAATTCGTCACAAAGCAAATTTTTTGGTAAAATTTGGTGAAGCCGCCGAATCAAATTTTCAAGAACTTCGCTCATCTCTAGTCATTATGTGATGTATAACTCCTTTGTATAACAGTTAACTGTCCATCCACAGTTAAACAACTTCTTGTATTAGATGTTCTGCATGGGCTTAACTAACATAGTAATAGTAATTTATAGTAGCATTGCGTGGATAAACAGTTTCCAGAGTCAATTTCCAACTAGTTGCCAATAGATACTGTATAAAGATAGTTATGTAGAATTGATCAAGCACATTCCTGATTACTCACTGTGACCTGCAATTCGTACAGATAGCGGCGTCTGGCTTAATATTTCTGTGCATGGGAGCTGTGGGTTGAATAGAAAGTTGGGCTCACAGCTGCAGCTTGCAGTCGTTAGGATAGATTCTCCTTGTAAGCTTGTCTGGGAGCAGTGGTTCTTCAGTGTGCAGGAGAATGGCAATAGGTGAGAAGACTTTGGTAAATTGTATCATGATAAGTTACAGGATAGAAAGCAGTAATTAGACTTATAATATGTATCGATATACCAGCATATTAAAAATTCATAATATCTCAGAAAAAGTCAAACACGTTTTAGGTCCCTGTCTACTTCCTTCATACAGCAGTAACTTAAATCAAATAGATTTTTCATCATATGAATGAAGAGCATAGAAACATAGGAACATAGAATGTGTCGGCAGATAAGAACCATTTGGCCCATCTAGTCTGCCCAATATACTGAATACTATGGATAGCCCCCGGCCCTATCTTATATGAAGGATGGCCTTATGCCTATCCCATGCATGCTTAAACTCCTTCACTGTATTTGCAGCTACCACTTCTGCAGGAAGGCTATTCCATGCATCCACTACTCTCTCATTAGAAATCGCCCCTCTCCTGCGCCTTGAAGTACATATGTATCTATATGTACAAGTCAGGGGGGAGGGGGAGGAGTCAGGTACTGGGCAGGTGAACTGACCTGGAGGTCCACATTCTCACATGAGTGACATATGGCAAGGAAGTTAGGAGGTAAAGACCTCCAGTCGCTTGCCCAAAATAGAGTGTTTGAACCCATGGAGTTCACATCCTGTTTTAATTCACAAGGCAGTAACCACCATTGGGTCATCCCATGGACCTCTTCATAAAGAAGGTATATATGGGAATGAGAAAATGTGGGGGGTAGGAGGAGAAACAAGGGTAGAAAAGGAAGAAAAGACTAATTAAACTTGAAGTTAGTGAATTGCAATGTATTAGCAACAAAAAAAGTACATCCATTTTTCCTTTGGTAAGTTATGTCTTAGTATTCAACCTACGTGACACGTAGATCCCCAATGTGAATACAGGTGGATCTCCGTCATTAGATGTGGGTAATAATCAATAAAACATAATCAATAAAAACATTCTTTCCCATGTTTTTCTTTCCCAAAAGATGCCTCCACTAGGTCCATCTTTATAATAAATGAAAGTTTCTCCATAAATTGTTTGAAGGGCAGGTGTAAAGGATCTATCCAGGTATGGAGAATATTCAACAGCTTTCTGCTGCTGAGGAGCACCTGGTTTCATCCAGTCTATATACAGTAACCGAATAAAGTCCTTGATGGAAGTTGACGGAGGCTACAATCCAAACATGGTTGACATTGTCATCTGTGGAATATCATTGGTCCATTTAGATGTAGCCGTCATAAATGTATAATCTAAAGGAGTATGGAGAGATTTATAATAACTAGCTTTGCGACTTCTCACAGTTGGAATATGTTTGAGATTAACCTGTAACTCCACTCTCTGGCATTCAAAGTGGGCAACAGTTTATTAAGATAATTACTCGCTTGTAAATAAGGGAAAAAGGAAAAAGTTACATTTGGGTATTTCGACTTAACTTCTTCCAAGGATAATGTCTTACTAGTAGACCTATTCACTAAGGGGCACATTTATTAAGACCGGCGGTTTAAATGCTGATCTTAATAAAGCCCCATAACTGGCGGTGGATCACAGGCCTCTCCATAACATTGGCGCATCCAACACCAGTTCTATAAGGAAGACAGCTTTTGAGCTGTTTTACATTTAGACCTTTTGGTAAATGAGACAGGCCTCCTTGTCCACACTACGCCCACAATTTTAGACCTAGCATAAGCAGGGAGAAGTTAAAGATGGCGGCGCAACTAATCCTTGCGCCCTAAGTGTCCAGAAGAGACCAGAAGAATCACATGCAACTAATTATAAGGGTGTAAATTCTTCATATGCCCTAGTTTTTGCCAAGTGGACATCAGTTTTTCCCAGTGTTTTTCCCAGTGTTTCTGCATCGCTCTGGAATCACACAAACAGCTGAAGATGAAGAAAATTATCTTTATTAGACAAGAATGTTTGTTCCTGCAGCCTATTAGACAACATGGAAGTAAGGTACGTCCAATCCATGGCTATCAACACCACAATATTATAAGCTCAGATATTTGGAAATTTTAATCCCCCATTAAGCTTTAGTTGTAAAATATTATAAGCTATCCTGGGCCTACCCGCTCCAAATGTATTAGTTTCTCATCCTTAGGACCCAAATAAATTGGTTACAAATGAAGAACATACAGGGTGGCCCACGAAAAAGTATCCCTGTTTAGTGTGTTACCAATGATTTTGTGCAGTATCTCTTACCTTTCATGTCTTGCTACTCTAGTTTTTTTTCTTTCTTTTCTTTTTTTTCCTTCCTCTTTTATGACCAGTACCAATCCAAAAGTGCACTTAGTGGGGTTGGATTTTTCTCTGAGCATGACTTAACACGGTTTGACTGTTGTCCTGCTGGGAAGAAGTGAAGTCCTAGATAGATGTCACTTGTGTGGCCCTTTATTGTTCTCTACTATTTCTGCTATACATACAGTACTTTGTTTTTATTGTTAATAAATACAGGTTGGGATAGTTCTATGGGGAATATGTCTAGATCTCAGGAAGATATGTACTTCTTTTTCTCTAATAAGCTTGCGGGTTACCTTGTACCAAATTCAGCTCTTCATCATGACAAAGATTGTCTCATGGAATGTTAAAGGTCTTCGGTCTCCACACCAACGCCTAATGGTGCTAAGTCATCTAAAGTGATTAAAAGCCAACATAGCATTACTCCAGGAAATGCACTTACCTAGGGTTGATTTTTTCCGCATGCAACGCCTATGGGTTGGTAGAGTTCTGGGCTCGCCCCCTGGGGGCTCCAAGGGGGGAGTAATACTTCTCCTCCATAAAAATCTGGCACATAAAGTGATATTCTCTGAGGAAGATCAGGAGGGCAGGTTACTGCATGTTCAGCTTAGCTCCCGGTCTGAAAACCTGAGCATTTATAACGTGTATGGTCCAAATGACGCCAATTCTGTGTTCTTTGATGACCTGAGAAGTAGGCTACTTAATGATCCAATATCTCTTTAGATAGTCGCGGGGGACATGAATGTGGTGATGGTTCATGATAAGGATAGGCGTAACTCCCTAGGCTGACAAATAATGCCCAGACACAGGGAACAAGGTCCTGATGTAATTAGCTACTAGGGCCAGTTTAATGATGCACGGCGCCAATTCTTCCCAGACGAGAGAGAATTTACAATTTTCTCTACCACACATGCCTTCTGGTCCCTCTTAGATTGCTTTTTGGTGACAGAGACCATTCTCCAAAAAATGCTGTTGATGGATGGATATGGGTGATCTAGTCATCTCTCATTATGCCCTGGTAATCCTAGAAATGGCAGATAGTATCCTGAGGGGTCCACACTTCATTTGGAGGTTTCCTTTGGAATTAGCCTCGAATGAGAGTTTTTTTTAGAAATGTTACATCACTGGTGGGAGGAATATTGGGACACTAACTCTTCCTCCGGCGAGTCACAACTAATTTGGAGAGCAGGCAAGGCAGTGTTACAGGGGAAAATAGTATATACAAGAGGTCTCAGAAAAACAGCACTTGGGAAGCTAAAAGAATTAACAAATGCACTAAGAGAATCCTACACGGAGTTTCAATCTCGGCCATCCCCACAATCTAAACAGAAACGGCAAAACACAAAAGCTGAATATGATAGATGGTACAGACAGAAAGAAGAATTAGATGGAACACAAAGGGAGGCTCACCTGTTTTAGATTTGGAAACAAGTTGGGAAAACTTTGGCGTCTTTAGCTAAAGGAATAAAACCACCTTCTTTGATCACTTCTCTGAAAAATGCACGGGGGAAGGGGGCATATGTCAACTACCGAAGGAGATAAACAAAATCTTAAAGGATATTACCAGGATCTCTATTCAGCAGCAAAATGGGGTGTTACGGCAGGCAAGGCATGGCTTGACAATCTCTCACTACCTCGAATTGCGCCTACAGATCTAGTGGCCTTGAATCTACCTATCACTGAGGAGGAAGTATGAAGGGTAATCTGCCAATCTGCAAACCGAAAAGCTCCAGAACCAGATGGCTACACTAATGATTTTTTTGTAAAATATTAGCTCCTAAAATTACACTGGTCCTCACATCCCTATATAACCAAATACTGCAGGGACACCCGATACCACCGGACATGAACACGACAAATCTCAAAGTGCTCCCAAACCCAGGAAAAGATGACACTCTGGCGTCCAATTTCCCTCATAGATAATGATTTTAAATATCTTTAAAAAATATTGGCTGACAGACTAGCAGTTTTTCTCTATAAACTTATAAATCCCTATCAGGTAGGATTCATACAGCGCAGGGCAGCGGTTTATAACTTACGTAAAGTCCAGGCTGTGTTAGATAAGGTCACAATGCGCCCTCTCCTTCATCCCTCCCCAGCTCTCCTCACCATAGATGCAGAAAAAGCATTTGATAATGTGAACTTTGGATGGCTGAACGAGGTATTGGACACCATTGGTTTCGAGGACCAATTTAGGATGTATATTACATCGCTATATTCTTCGCCCCTAACCAGTATTTTCACCCAGGTTACTTATCACAGACTTTTGGTTTACAAAGAGCACTAGACAGAGATGTCCCCTTTCACTTCTATTATTTAATCTGGCATTGGAACCGCTTTCTAAAGCACGGTCTCTGTCTAAACATATTGAAGGTATTACCACTAGCAAATAAGTGCTTAAACACACTTTATTTGCTGATGATCTTCTGTTATTTCTAGCACGCCCCCAAAGAGATCTCCCAGCTCTGTTCGAACTTCTCTCTTTAAAGTCAATATGACCAAATGTAAATTATTGGATTTGTCAGTGTCACAAAACATTCACAAAGAACAACTACACAATACACCTGTTACCGTAGTGATACAGTGTTTTAAATACTTAGGAATTAAGGTGGGAAAAACTCCGGAATCATTATATACCCTAAATTACCCTCCATTGTTTAAGAAAATACTCTCAGACCTTAAAGGGTAACTGTCATATTTTTTTTTATTTGCTAGTTTATTAGAACTAGGCATGTATACCTGAGTTAGTCTGTCAATGATTGTCAAAAGATCTGTAATTACCTTATAATAACAGCTTTCATTAATGTCCTCTGTCCCTTTTCACTGCTCCCTTAAAAGACCGTTGCTAGGGCTTGTCTGTCTTCCTTTTAGTATAAACAGAAGACGGAGGGGCAGTCCTTCACACTGCATGCCTGCATTAGGCTTCAGAGTGAGGAGGCGTGTCTCTCAGTAATCCAATCTGATTGGCTGGCAGGGAGCTGCTGGCTACAGCAAGTGTGTATGAGAAGTGAGGGAAAGCAGTTTTGACCTCAGAGAACTGGCAGAGGAGCCATCTTGAGAAGCTCCTCATATTGTAAATGTTTAAACAGCGGTAACTAAGGGAAAAACTCAAGGAAAACAGTGGTATGTGAAGAAACTAAAGATTGCTTTATGCATAATGCTGCTGCAGCAGTAGCATATGCTAAAATTGATTTTTTGATGAAAACATGACAGTTATCCTTTAAATCCTGGTCAAATCTCTCCATTACACTCCTAGGAAGATGTCACTTACTAAAAATGATGGGTTTCAGCAATCTCTTGTACCCCATACAAACCTTGCCGATTCTATTGAAACTTGCTGATATTACGCTCCTCAAGGCCTCTCGGTCATCTATTTGGAAGTCGAGACGGTGTAGAATATCCATAGCTAAACTGACCAGACATAGGAGCAGGGGTAGCATAGGATTACCAGATATCAGGAACTTTAATCTGGCTGGTTTACTGAGGCATGGTCTGAACTGGATAAATAAAACCTCCCACTACTCAGTCTTACACATTGAGGAAGAACTAGACTGGCCCTGAAGTTTTAATGCTATCCTCCACACTAGGTACACAGCCTTACCTGGTCCTGTAAAGTGCAGTGTGTTGTTGCGAGATACAATAGCTCCCTGAAGGCGGTCAGAAAGATACATAATCTCCCATTTTCAATGTCTAAACTAATGATGATTTGGAGACACTCGGAATTTCATGCAACCTCTCTAAATAAACAATTCCAGATATGGCCAGATAAGGAAATACATGAGGTCAGGCACATATGGAATCAGAAGGAGGGGAGATTCCATACATTTTAGGAACTGCATACTCTATACCGACTGCCTTCAGACCATTTTTTTGCGTACTATCAACTAACCGCCTTCTTGCACTCCAGAGTAAAAGATTTACACAGGAATTCTCTACTAATTCCTTTGACCTTCTCTTAGGGACCCCTGAAAATATAAAGACTCTAGTGATCATTTACGGTATAGCTCTTTGAGAGAGTTAAGCTCCAGGAAGGGGGGCTCTTCTTTGTTCAAAGCTTTATCAGACATGGTCCTTCATGAACAGATATTAGAGGGCTGGGTTCTAATTCAGAAAACAATACATAGTGAAGCCTGGTAGGAAACTTACATTAAAATAATGCATGAAGCTATCTATGGCTTTTATACCCCTTGTAGGAGAGTACCTGGGGTGGTGGTAAACGGGAGGTACGTGCCAGCGGGGGTCCTGGCCCCGCTGGAGTAAGAGCCAGAAAAGTGCATTTTGCAGCGGTTACGCTGTTAACAACGGATCCGGGCCGGCTCTTATTGGGAGCAGGCAGATATGCGGACGGGTGCCTGTCTCCCCACGGTCCAGGCCAGGTTTTGCAGGGAAGGGTTAAAACCTGACCAGCAACAAGGGTGTGGTGCACAGTGTGGAGCTTCTGTGTTCTCTGGCTGTGAGAGTGAGGAGTGGAGGTGAGCTGGGCTGCGTGCTGAGGCCTGTAAAGGAGTGTGCAGGGACCCGCAGCTGAATCCAGGAGGGATCCATGTCCTGTGGCTAGGAGCCGGACCCATGGACTTACTTCACCAAGGAGAAAAGGTGACATTACTCCTGGCTTTAAATAGACTTTGCTTTATGTGACTGAAACAGGCCTCAAGTAGCCTGCAGCAGGGACTTGCTGTGTTTGAACTATTATTTTGCTGTGTGTGACCACCCTCCCTATGAACTGCACCGTCTTTCACAAATATGCACCGTGTGAATAAACAAAGCATTGTGGTTTACACCAAGACCGGTCTGTGATGCCTCTATACTGCACTCGCTACCACTGCCTACCAGAGCGGATCCCCACACCCTCAAGACCCCAATAAGACTATAGAAGGCAGAATAACCCATTGCCCCAAATGCCAGGTTTCAAACGCTGATCTTACACAAGGACTTTGGTCCTGCCCAAAGGTGCAGAACTTCTGGCAGTCTCTTCTGTCTCTGGTTGCAAAAAAATGTCACATACAAATTCCATTGGAGCCAGAGATTCTTCTGTTTCATGTAGGGAGAGGTGTAATTACACTCAAAGCGGCAATCCACATAATTATACTAGTGGCCAAAAGATAACTGCTGACATACTGGCTTAAACCAAATACTCCGCCACTAAAGGAGATTATCCAACAGACATCAAAATGCCTGATGTTAGAACGTATTGAGACGGAGTATTGCAGATCTACATTAACAGGCCCCTTCTTTCGGAAATGGAGAGATTTTATGGAATCCTTCTTTACCGAATCAGAAATACTGGCGGTAATCCGACCATTCCTTCATACTGAGTGCTACACCAATTTACATCCTAATGACCCATGGCGTAGGGTGACACAAACAACAGGAGACTGATTTGGTGATCAAATCAAAATGATTTAACTCAATTAATACAAAGAAGCCATAATTTTCAGTCACACATTTGTTAAATCAGCTTTTATTTTTACATTCTGTAATAAAAACAAGAAGGTAGAAGCAGTTGTTTTTTCTGGCAGTGCTTTATAGTATGTATGAAAAATCTAACTCTTATTTACAATGTGATCATAAAGTATAAATAAAGGTAGGTTATTTTTTGTTATAGGCTCTCACCTAAAATTACCGATTGTTTTATGTGACCTTTAAGAGTGTGGCCTAACAGGATGGAATCTTGGCTGTGGATTTATTGTGCATTTTGCCCCGAATTTCACCCTATGCATTGCAAAAAGGTGAAATCCAGGGTGGAAATCCGCAGCATAATTTGACATTGAGAAATTAAAATCCACACCACAGGTCAGTTTCATTGCAGATTTTTTTGTTTTCACAGTGTGTGGATGGGAGTTCTTAATATCTCTTTCACTTAGCTGGTACTGTGAAACATTGCAGAATCTACCCATGTGGCGAATCAGCGGCGTATCCTTCCCATGTGGACGCACCCTCAAGGTTACGGTAATTGGGTTTATGGAGTAAACATGGTTATCAGCAGAGGTTGTACCAAGATAGCAAGCAAGGAATGATACTGTACAGCATTTTTTTTAATTGATTTTCTGCTTTTTTTCTTAGGGGAGACATTAGATATTAAAGGAAGTGTGTCATCAGAAAATGACCTACTGTTTACATTTTTAGGTTAAAGCGACCCTCAGGTTAAGGAAAAAAAATATTCACATTAAGGGTGGGTTCACTCTAGCGTTAAAGATTCTGTTATGGCTTTCCGTTATAACATGGTTATAACGGAAAATAACGGAATGCCCAGACAGAATGCAAAACGGAAGCCTTTAAAAGGCATTCCGTTTGCTCTCCGTCCTAATAGAAGTCTATGGGAAAGCATAACGGATCCGTCTGGGTCCCGTTATGCAAGACGGAAAACAAAGTCCTGTCGACAGGACTTTGTTTTCCGTCTTGCATAGCGGGACCCAGATGGATTTGTTTTGATTCCCATAGACTTCTATTAGGACGGAGAGCAAACGGAATGCCTTTTAAAGGCTTCTGTTTTGCATTCCGTCATATCACAAGTTTATGGACAGAAGAACGGATCCGTCCTTCCGTCTTTTGGCTTCCGTTATTTTCTGTTATAACCATGTTATAACGGAAAGCCATAATGGAATCCCTAACGCTAGTGTGAACCCACCCTAACTGGGGAATGAACAGAGCACTTACCCGATGCCCTCCTTTTCATCTTTACAGCCGCAGATCTGCCAATTCCTGGGTTCTTCTTCTGCCATCCAAGATGGCAGCACTGCTTCCTGCTGCTCTTGGATTGATCAGCACTGCTCATGTGAACAGTGCTGGACAATCCAAGACCAGTGATGGACAAGCAGGAAGTGCTTTGGGCTACCAATATACAAAGTGCAGTATATAGTCTAAGAAGCTGTGTGGCTATTTTGGATGGCGAAGAGCAGCTTGAGAATTAGCACAACTAAAAAGATGAAAAGGAGGTCATCATGTGCATTTTCTGTTAATTTTCCAGTTCATGTGAATTTTTTTTCTTGAAGGGTTGCAACTGAGGGTTGCTTTAAGCATATTTTTAAAATAATTTTGGTGCTTTTTGTTTTCATTTTCCATGTCACTATATTAAAAAAAAAGCTAATAATATGCTGAGACTTGTTCTCTATAGGTAACTTTTCAGTAGCCATGGCATTATCATAACAGGCAGAATTACAATGACAGATATCACCTTTGTATAACACAGAATACACCATTCATATTATGTGATTTTACAGCTTACCTACTCCCTCCTGACCTCTGCACAGGTCAGAAAGCCTGCTTTGAAATATTTCCTATAGAGGTCAATGGGGTCCCTCCAGTCTATTGTGTCTATTGCCCATGTGGCTGCTTTCAAGAACAGGAAGTCTTGACATATTTAAGGCTTAGTGGCCAATGCGAAAACTGCAGGATTTAACAGTATTTAAAGCGGCTGTCACCAGATCACCCCTAATAAACCAGGCACATAGCCTGGTAGGGGTGATCCTGCAGTTATACCTTTCTCCTCACTGTCGGCGCCATTTGTTGATAAAATCAGACTTTTAATTCTTTGCTGGCAGGCAATATTGAGCACCAGGAGGGGGGCTTTCTAAGTACCCTACCAGGCTATGTGCCTGGTTTAATAGGGGTGATCTGGTGACAGAGCCGCTTTAAATAGATCGGGACATGGAATTTTTTTTTAAAGAATCAACCAAAATTCTTTAAAAATATGTTTCATTTAAAAACTTGATTTAAGCAATAGTTCATTTTTTGATGACCCATTCCCTTTAAAAGTATTTCCTCAAATGTTCTCCAATCATGTAATATATATGACAGCAGAAGTACCACATACAAAAGCCTCTGGAACCTAAGGACATAGATATGTAAATGGAAATACATTTGGGTTTCTCAGTCACTTCAGAATGGAAATTCATAGAAACCCGAAGAAGGGTAATCTAGCAGAAGGAATCTTGTCAGAACAGAAATCACATTTCTATGGTATAATTTTTATTTTCTCTGTAGCTTTATACATTATAGAAAACCACATATGGGGGTACATGTGGTTTGTAAACGTTCTCTTCACAATTGTGCAGTAGTGTTTTTCATCTGCTTTAAGGGTTTATAGCATTCTCGAACCATTGCTGTACAGCAGCTTTATTCTGATTTACCCAGATGATGTTAGCTTTCGTCTTCTCTATAGCTTGCTCCAAAGTACGAGACGCAGTACCGAAACCAATGTTGTTATCAGTATTGAGCTGTTTAAACCGATTAAGCTGGAGAAAAAATAAGCCGTTGTTATTTGGTCATCTGAAAATAATTTTAGTGCATTAAAAAAGACACAAGTTCATCAAGTTCAAACTTTTGCACTTGTAAACCCAAGAAAGCCAAAAACTAAGATTGTTGATGTTCTATGGGAGGAAGAATATACTTTTGAACTGGAAACCGCCCAAGTGTCCTACAGTGAGCCAATGGGTAATCCTTATAAATAATGACCTGCAAATGTATAAATTGACATACGAGGCAAGGGGATTGACTGATCGATTTGATAATATCTGGGGCCTTTGGGTCCAGGCTGAGGGTATGACTTGAAGTCATTGACGATGGCAAATTGTCACGGAACCATGAACCAGACGTACAACAAGAGATAAGTGAAAATAGAAGGCTTTATTGAAAATAAAGCTGTAAAGCAAAAGTCCAAACGGATGGTGAAACCGAGCAGAGTCTTTGCGAAGCCAGAGGTCAGGAACCAGAAGGGTAGTCAGATGAAGCCAGGATCAGGAACCAGCAGGGTAGTCAGACGAAGCCAGGATCAGGAACCAGCAGGGTAGTCAGACGAAGCCAGGATCAGGAACCAGCAGGGTAGTCAGACGAAGCCAGGATCAGGAACCAGAAGCAGCAGCAGTCTTAGAAGCATGTGAACACAAGAGGACCAAGCAAGGAACTGAAGCCACAGACCTCCTATATATATGAGCTAGGCATCCAGCTCCTCCCAGGGGAAGGAGGAGCCGCAGGGTGGAAGGCTACAAGAAACCCAGGACCCAAGATGGCCGCCAGCACATGTCAAACGAAGGTAAGACCATGACAGTACCTCCCCCTCAAGGGCCCCTCCTCCGCGGAGCACAAAACGGTTTCTGAGGGAAGCGTGCGTGGAAGGCTCGGAGCAAGGCAGGAGCATGGACATCTGCGGAGGGAACCCAGGAACGCTCCTCTGGACCATAACCACGCCAATGGACCAAAAACTGCAACCGACCGTGGACCAGGCGTGAGTCCAGGATATTGCTCACCTCATATTCCTCACGATTGCCCACTTGGACCGGACGAGGCCGAGGAACCGAGGAAGTGAAACGATTACACACCAGTGGCTTCAACAGGGAGACATGAAACACGTTGGAGATCCGCATGCCAGGAGGAAGCGCAAGGGCATAGGCTACCGGGTTTACCCTGCGAAGCACTCGGAAGGGACCAACAAAGCGAGGCGCCAGCTTGGGAGTGGGCACTCGAAGGTTGAGGTTGCGGGTGGACAACCATACACGGTCTCCGACCTGGTAGGAAGGAGCAGGCGCTCGTCTGCGATCAGCCTGGAATCTCTGGCGCTGCGCAGAGACCTCAAGGGACTTCTGGATCTGTACCCAAGAAGCACGTAGGACGGAAAGGTGATCCTCCACAGCCGGAATATCCTGGGGAGAGAATACCTCCGGTAACACGGCAGGTTGGAACCCATAATTGGCCATGAAGGGAGACGTCCCAGAGGAAGAGTTCACCGCCGTGTTCCTGGCAAACTCAGCCCAAGGCAGGAGGTCAACCCAATTGTCTTGGTGATCGGAGACATAGCAACGAAGGAATTGCTCCAAGGCCTGATTGGATCGTTCTGCGGCCCCATTGGACTGAGGGTGGTAGGCCGAGGAGAAGGAGAGATGAATCCCCAACTGGGAGCAAAAGGCGCGCCAGAACCTGGACACAAACTGACTCCCCCGATCTGACACAATCTCCTTAGGCAAACCGTGCAACCGGAAGACCTCCCTGGCAAAAATCGTGGCCAACTCTTGTGCAGAGGGTAACTTCTTGAGAGGAACACAGTGGCACATTTTGGAAAACCGATCCACAATCATGAGAATGACCGTATGGCCTCGGGATGCAGGGAGGTCCACAATGAAATCCATCCCCAGGTGTGACCATGGGCGCTCCCCGGTGGCTATGGGTTGCAGAAGGCCCAACGGAAGGTGCCGAGGGGACTTACTCTGGGCACAAACGGAGCATGCCGCTACATATGCGGCGATGTCGGAACGTAGGGAAGGCCACCAGAACAGACGTGAAACAGCCCAGGACAGCTGATTCTTTCCAGGATGCCCCGCGGTCTTGGAGTTATGGTAGGTTCGCAACAACCGAGTGCGCAACTCCTCAGGCACAAAACATCTGCCGTTGGGTCTCCCAGAGGGAGCACCAGATTGAGCCGCCAAAATCTGCTCACCCAGGGGAGAGGTCAGGCTGGTGCGAATGGCGGCCAGGATCTGATTCGGAGGTATGACCGGAGTCGGAATCGACTCCTCCCTGGACAGCTCGGAGTACTGCCGTGATAAGGCATCCGCCCTGATGTTCTTGGAACCGGGTAGGTAGGAGACCACGTAATTAAAACGTGACAAGAACAGAGCCCATCTGGCCTGACGTGGTGTCAATCTCTTGGCCTCAGAAAGGTAGGTCAGATTCTTGTGGTCCGTCAGGATGAGAACCGGAACCACCGAACCCTCGAGCAAGTGCCTCCATTCTTTAAGGGCCTGCACGATGGCCAATAACTCCCTGTCACCAATCTGATAGTTGCACTCCGCGAAAGACAGTTTCCGGGAGTAAAACCCACAAGGAAGCAGAGGACCCTCTGGTGTTCTACGCTGAGACAGAAGGGAGCCTACTCCCGTCTCAGACGCGTCCACCTCGAGGACAAAGGGCAACCCAGGGTTGGGATGCGACAGAATCGGAGCCGACACAAAGGCGGACTTTAGGGCCTCAAAAGCTCGGATGGCCTCGAGCGGCCAGACCTGGGAATTACTGCCCTTCCTGGTCAGATCCGTGAGAGGCTTGGCCAGCATGGAAAAGTCCCTGATGAACTTCCGATAATAATTGGCGAAGCCCAAAAAGCGCTGCAGGGAACGAAGACCACTGGGCTGGGGCCACTGTAAGACAGCCGAAACCTTCTCAGGATCCATGGAGAACCCCTCAGCGGAAATGATGTAACCTAAGAAGGTTACCTGGGATCGGTGAAATTCGCATTTCTCAAGCTTACCGAACAGCTTGTTCTCTCGTAACCGTTGCAACACTCGTCTGACATCCAGAATGTGGGCCTCCATGGATTCAGAATATACCAAGATGTCATCCAAATAGACTACCACACACTGCTGCAACAGGTCACGGAAAACATCGTTGATGAATTCCTGAAAGACTGCGGGCGCATTGCACAACCCAAAGGGCATAACCAAGGATTCGTAATGACCGGTCCTGGTGTTAAACGCGGTCTTCCACTCATCGCCCGCCTTGATCCTTACCAGGTTATATGCCGCCCTCAGGTCGAGTTTGGTAAAGACCGTGGCCCCTTTAAGGCGATCGAACAGCTCGGAAATCAAGGGTATCGGGTAAGCGTTCTTGATCGTGATGCGATTGAGACCCCTGTAATCGATGCAAGGCCTCAACTCACCGCCCTTCTTTTTCACAAAGAAAAATCCAGCCCCTGCCGGGGACGAAGATTTGCGAATGTGTCCGCGTGAAAGCGCCTCCCTCACGTACTCCTCCATGGCCTCATTCTCCGCTACCGACAGTGGATAGACTTTGCCACGAGGAGGAACGGCACCAGATTGTAACTCTATGGCACAATCGTATGGGCGGTGCGGAGGTAGGGCAACCGCGCGCACCTTATCGAATACATCCCGGTACTCCTCGTATTCAGGAGGCAACAGAGAGTCCGAGGAAGTACACAGCAACTTGACAGACCCATGGATGCAACTAGCCCCACACTGCGGTGACCACGAGAGGATCTCGACCGATCTCCAATCGAAAGTCGGATTATGCTTCTGGAGCCAGGGGTACCCCAAGACCACCGAGTAGTGTGGAGACGAAATAACCTGGAGGCAGACCGACTCTCTGTGAACGGCACCAATGGCTATCCCCACTGGAAGGGTCTCATGAGTGACGTGTGGCGGCAGAAGGGGTCTGCCGTCTATCGCCTCAAGAGCCAGTGGGGAACCTCGAGCCTGCAGAGGAATGGAATTGGCGGCAGCGAACACACTATCAATGAACAAACCACCAGCACCAGAGTCCACCAACGCCTGGGTCGTCACCGAGCCCCCGACCCAGGAGAGGACAACAGTGATCAGTGGTTTGTCAACACGGGAAACCGGGGACGAGGAGACTCCACCCAAGATCTGCCCCCGACAGGATCTCAGGGTACGAGCGTTTCCCGGACGGTTCGGACATGCCAACCGAAAATGCCCACCGAGACCACAGTACATGCATCGGCCCTCGCGTCTCCGGAGTGCCCTCTCCCCCTCGGACAGGCGAGCAAACCCCAGCTGCATGGGTTCACCCCCAGACAAGTCATCCCCAGGAGGCGTGGGAGGAGAGGGAGGCACGGGTGGGACAGCAAACGTAGGCACCAATCTGTTAGAAGACCTCCGCAGGTTCTCCTTAAAGGAAGGTCTCTCCCTGAGTCTGGTGTCAATCAAAATCAGGAAAGAAATAAGAGACTCGAGCTCAACTGGTAGGTCCTTAGCTGCAACCTCATCCTTCAAGGCATCCGAGAGACCATGAGAGAAAGCAGCGACCAGAGCCTCATTATTCCAGCCCACCTCTGCTGCCAGGGTACGAAACTCAATGGCGTATTCAGCTACGGATCGTGAACCCTGTCTGATGGACATAAGGAGCTTCGCAGCAGAGGCAGCACGAGCCGGCACATCGAATACCTTCCGAAGAGAAGCAACAAAACCGGAAAACTCGGCAACCACCGGATTGTTGTTCTCCCATAAAGGGCTGGCCCAGGCCAAGGCCTTGTCCGAGAGCAGCGAGATCAAGAAGCCCACCTTTGATCTCTCAGTAGGAAAGGCATGTGGCAGCAACTCGAAATAAATGCCCACCTGGTTAAGGAAACCTCGGCACTGAGTTGGCTCTCCCCCAAAGCGCTGTGGAAGAGGGGCAGAACCGGTCATACCCCGAAACACCGCAGGCGCAACAACAGGTGTCGGGGTAGACTCTGGCGCAACAACCGGAGCGGCAGTAGGAGCGAGCCCAGGAGCGACAACCGACCCATCGGCAACGGGAGCGAAATGAGCCGTGCGTTCAAGCAGGGTTTGCAACGCCACAGCGAACCGACCCAACAGGTGATCCTGCTGATCAAGTCTGGCAACCAGCGTGGGTAGCGAGGATGGCCCTGTACCGTCAGAATTCATGGCTTGGTCCTAATGTCACGGAACCATGAACCAGACGTACAACAAGAGATAAGTGAAAATAGAAGGCTTTATTGAAAATAAAGCTGTAAAGCAAAAGTCCAAACGGATGGTGAAACCGAGCAGAGTCTTTGCGAAGCCAGAGGTCAGGAACCAGAAGGGTAGTCAGATGAAGCCAGGATCAGGAACCAGCAGGGTAGTCAGACGAAGCCAGGATCAGGAACCAGCAGGGTAGTCAGACGAAGCCAGGATCAGGAACCAGCAGGGTAGTCAGACGAAGCCAGGATCAGGAACCAGAAGCAGCAGCAGTCTTAGAAGCATGTGAACACAAGAGGACCAAGCAAGGAACTGAAGCCACAGACCTCCTATATATATGAGCTAGGCATCCAGCTCCTCCCAGGGGAAGGAGGAGCCGCAGGGTGGAAGGCTACAAGAAACCCAGGACCCAAGATGGCCGCCAGCACATGTCAAACGAAGGAGAGCAGCAAGCAGGTAAGACCATGACACAAATGTATCACCCATTGTATGTTTGTGTGAGTGTTTGTGTATGAGTGAGCTCTAGAAGCAACTTAGTGACAACAGTGATACCTTGTATTATAGTCATTTATATGTCTTTTATGGTCAAGATACAGGTTAATGATGGACTTGCCGATGTGAGTGCATGTTTCATGGAAGATTATTCTTCTTTGTTCTCCCTCAGGGAGTGTTGTATTAAATGCAAAAATGTTAAATAAACACTATTAAAAAAAAAGAAAGCCAAAAACAAACCTTGAATAGCAGTATAGACTAGATAAGAGTGATTCTTAACTAATTGGATTTGTCATGAATTTTACAAAAATTTGTCTATCAAACGAATCCAAAGTTTTTGCAATTCGCTTTAGGCCTCCTGCACACGAACGTATTTTTTTGCGGTCCGCAAAAACAGGTCCCGTTTTTCCGTGATCCGTGCCCGTTTTTTCGTCCGTGGGTCTTCCTTGATTTTTGGAGGGTCCCCGTACATGAAAAAAAAGTCGTTTTGGTGTCCGCCTGGCCGTGCGGAGCCAAACGGATCCGTCCTGAATTACAATGCAAGTCAATGGGGACGGATCCGTTTGACGTTGACACAATATGGTGCCATTTCAAACGGATCTGTCCCTATTGACTTTCAATGTAAAGTCTGGAGTCCCTTTTATACCATCGGATCGGAGTTTTCTCCAATCCGATGGTATATTTTAACTTGAAGCGTCCCCATCATCATGGGAACGCCCCTATGTTAGAATATACTGTCGGATATGAGTTAGATCGTGAAACCTCATTTCCGACAGTATATTCTAACACAGAGGCGTTCCCATGGTGATGGGGACGCTTCTAGTTAGAATATACTACAAACTGTGTACATGACTGCCCCCTGCTGCCTAGCAGCATCCGATCTGTTACAGGGGGCCGTGATCAGCACAATTAACCCCTCAAGTGCCGCACCTGAAGGGGTTAATTGTACTATCATATCCCCCTGTAAGAAATCAGGGCTGCCAGGCAGCAGGGGGCAGACCCCCCCCCCCCTCCCCAGTTTGAATATCTATTGTAATAAATCGTTGGTGGCACAGTGTGCGGCCCCCCCCCCTTCCTCCCTCTATTGTAATAAATCGTTGGTGGCACAGTGTGCGCCCCCCCGCCCCCCCTTCCTCCCTCTATTGTAATAAATCGTTGGTGGCACAGTGTGCGCCCCCCCCGCCCCCCCTCCCTCCCTCTATTGTAATAATTCGTTGGTGGCACAGTGTGCGCCCCCCATCGGCCCCCCCCTCCCTCTATAGCATTAACAACATTGGTGGCCAGTGTGCGGCCTCCCATCTCCCCCCCCCCCCCCCATCATTGGTGGCAGCGGGTCACTAGCAAAGATTCATACTTACCTGGGAGAGGCGATGTTCGTGTCCGGCCGGGAGCTCCTCCTACTGGTAAGTGACAGTTCATTTAGCAATGCGCCGCACAGACCTGAGGCTGTCACTTACCAGTAGGGGGAGCTCCCGGCCGGACACGAACATCGCAGCAGCCGGTAAGTATGAATCTTCTACTACTGTACTATTGCTATGTAACCATGGCAACCAGGACTGTAGTAGCGTCCTGGTTGCCATGGTTACCGATCGGAGCCCCAGCGATTAAACTGGGACTCCGATCGGAACTCCGCTGCCACCAATGATGATGGGGGGGGGGAGAGATGGGAGGCCGCACACTGGCCACCAATGTTGTTAATGCTATAGAGGGATGGGGGGCGCACACTGTGCCACCAACGAATTATTACAATAGAGGGAGGGAGGGGGGGGCGCACACTGTGCCACCAACGAATAATTACAATAGAGGGGGGGGGGTCTGGCCATCAATGATATTCAAACTGGGGAGGGGGGGGGGGTCTGCCCCCTGCTGCCTGGCAGCCCTGATCTCTTACAGGGGGATATGATAGTACAATTAACCCTTTCAGGTGCCGCACCTGAAGGGGTTAATTGTGCTGATCACGGCCCCCTGTAAGAGATCGGGTGCTGCCAGGCAGCAGGGGGCAGTCTTGTACACAGTTTGTAGTGTATTCTAACTAGAAGCGTTCCCATCACCATGGGAACGCTTCTGTGTTAGAATATACTGTCGGTTCTGAGTTTTCACGAAGTGAAAACTCAGCTTTGAAAAAGCTTTATGCAGACGGATCTTCGGATCCGTCTGTATAAAAAGTAACCTACGGCCACGGATCACGGACACGGATGCCAATCTTGTGTGCATCCGTGTTCTTTCACGGACCCATTGACTTGAATGGGTCCGTGAACCGTTGGCCGTGAAAAAAATAGGACAGGTCATATTTTTTTCACGGCCATGAAACACGGATCACGGATGCGGCTGCAAAACGGTGCATTTTCCGTTTTTTCCACGGACCCATTGAAAGTCAATGGGTCCGCGAAAAAAAACGGAAAACGGCACAACGGCCACGGGTGCACACAACGGTCGTGTGCAGGAGGCCTTAGACAAATTACATGAAAACGGCACTCAGCACCATTTTACTGTAAAAATTGGTGGGGAAAACCAGAGAAAGTGGGGGGATGGCTCGCGCTAATTGGCTGAGAGGCTGAAAGACGGCCTGATCAGCCACTAAGGGTGTAGTAGGCAGCCAGGTCCTGATGCTTAGACAGAAGAATTGCCATTCTGTCTTTGCCTTGTGACCTGGCAGTGTTTGACAAAAAGCCATTACAGACAGAAGGCACTAATATGCTGTGACAAGGACGCTGTAAGTATAGGGAAAGAATAAGAAGATATAATTGAGTATATTTTAGGGAATGCAAGGAAAGCATGTAGTGAGGGAATGAGGGACTGGCCACCCAGTTGTGTGTTTCATACAGCAGCTGGTAACTCATTTCATTCTGTATATGAACAGAAGCTCAAGTTTCTACAATTCAAAAGCTTACTGCCAACACCCCAATAGCATACATTCGGCTACAAACACTAAGGAATTGCACATTTTGTTTCTAAGAACCAGTTTAAATTTACAATTTGTATTTGGGCAAATCAGTGCATTATACCCATGTTACTGAATGCGTTGCATATTACTGCAAGATAATGGGTAGTTACAGCAAAAGTGATACCGCAATATCAACATTTGTATACCCGTGTTAATAAATGCGTTGCATATAGAGTTGAGCGAACCCGGACGCGAACCTGGACTTTTTCACTGAAGTTCAGGTTCTGTGTTCGGGTGATTTTATTATTTTCCGTTATAACATGGTTATAATGGAAAATAATAGCATTCTTAAAACAGAATGCTAAATAAAATGTCTACTGAGGGGTTTAAAAAAAAACAAAAAAAAAACTCACCTCATCCACTTGATCGCGCAGCCGGTATCTTCTTTTCTTCAGGACCTGCAAAAGGACCTGCGATGACGTTTTGTGACCTTTTGCAGGTCCTGATGAAAAGAAGATTCCAGCTTCGTGATCAAGTGGATGATTTATTTTTTATTTTTAACCCCTCATTAGACATTTTATTTAGCATTCTGTTTTAAGAATGCTATTATTTTCCGTTATAACCATGTTATAACGGAAAATAATAAATTGAAGTTCGGGTCCCCATTGAATTAAAGGGTCTCCGGGGGTGAAGTTCAGGTCAAGTTCAGGCAGCATCAGGCCAGTAGTAGTAGTAGACCACAATTCTCCCTGGCTTACGACAGGCTCTACATTATTTCTGAGGACAAAGAGGATGAGATTGTGGACTGGAAGGCTCACTCCTCCTCTCAGTCACAGTAGGATGATGTGGAAGTCACTTCTGAGTCTGACACCGTGCTTTGGAACCAGGGTTCAAAACATTCCTCCTGCTCCTCCTCCTTGCAACCTCAGAAAGGTCATTTATTTGAATCCTCTCTGTCTTCAATGCACTCTCTTCGTGTGGGCCTTCTTTTTTCCCAAGAAGAGACAACAAAACCCTATGTGTTATGAAAGATACTCAAGAGAGTCTCCATGGTGATGACTTGTGTAAGAACAGTTAGCGTTTGCACTGCCATAAGGCAGGGGATGCCATGCATAGCTGTGTTGGTGGAAATAGTTGCAATTGTCTCTATGATCGTGGTAGTAGAGGCAGTGGTATCAACAGTGGTAACTGGGGCAAACACAGAGAAGGGAATCGGGAGGGGGGCCAAGGAGCCCATAAAGTCATATCACAGTTTGATAAAAGTGGTGTGGAGGGTGAGGTTGATGATGATAACGAAGACTGTGTGATGGACAGGAAGAAGATGAAAGCATTGCCGTGTGCAATATCTGGAGGATTAAAGCCGTGGGCATTCAAACACAATCATATGCAGTACGGCTCTATTGCAGCACATGATGCAACATCACCAGTTGGAAAATTAAAGCTGCTGTCAGCACAACAAGAATGTCCTCTTTCTACTTTGAGGGAGACAGGCTGCAACCACATGCAGTACCGTGCCCTGGGCATCGTTATGTTACTTCTTCTTATGCTCAGACTACTCCTACGTTGCTCCGTTGTCAGGCATCGATAATGGAATGTGTAGCCAGGAAACAACTGTATGCACTGAGCAATCTGCTGGTAGGCAAGCTTAACTCCCACCTGGCCAAGTTGCTGGGTGTGCGGTGTCTATTTTTATAGAGCTAATGATGTACACTCAAGCCTTACTGGAAGATACCTAGCCACCATTATTTAAAAAAAACAAAAAAACATCCCTGCCTTGTACTGTCACTTGGCGGAGAATGTGGGACACTCCTTGAAACTCTCGGTGTGTGGCAAGAGGCACACCACCGTCCACACCTGGAACAGCTGTTACAGGAAGGGACAGTACATGTCTTTCACAACCCACTGGGTTAATGTTTTTTTTGTGGCAGCTCCATGCTTGTGTTGGTCTGGTTCCCACATCAGAGGCTTATCCGCCTCCTCCACATTCTCCTCCATGGATATCCTCCTTTACCCACCAGAAGCAGAGTAGAGCATCGTTCCCACTTCCCTCTCCCTCTTATCATATGTGTAAAGTGAAGCATTGCCATCCCGCATTAGAGCTGATCAGACTGGGCAAAAGTAGCCACACAGCCAATCAGTTGTTCAAGTGCATCAAGCAGCAAACACCCTGCTGGCTGTCTCCTCACCAACTCTAACAGGGCAATGTGGTCAGCCACAATGGCAGTAACATCGTGGCTGCCCTGCATTTGGGGGAAATAACACTCGCTCCCTCCATGGCGTACCTGATAAATTTAGTTGTACAACACTGTTTGATAGGGTGCTGGTTATGTCCAGGAGACTGTCCTTGCATTGCAGCCATTCTTTTGTGGCAAGGAACTCCCACCCAGACCTGCAGTGACAGAACAGTCTGCCTTTGCGCCGCTTGATCTACATCGTTGCAGCTTGCTGGAATTCCACCTTGTACATGCTAGGGCGTCTGTACGAGCGACATAAAGTGATGAGTGATTTTGTCATGCACCAGACCTACTCAGCAAGGAGCATGCATTGTTTCCTCAAAGTAGCCACCAGATTTGTCAGTAGGGACAAATGCGGCATGTATAATGTCATCCCCCTGATATTTATCTTAGAGCAGATGCTCACACAGATGCAACAAGAGAAAGCAGAAGAAGTGCAGCTTCTGCATCTTTCTGGCTGCCCTGTAGCTGTTTGGAGCCCACATGGAGAAAGTCTCATGGAGGATTAGGATGAGGATGAGGAGCTACCACTGAAGGAGGAGGAGGAGGATAAGTTGCTTGTGCAGGAGGACAAGGCTGATAATGGTCATGATGATGACACTGGCTATGATCACCAATCATCTCAGTGGGGGGCAGAAAGACCTGGGTCCTCAGGCACTTTAGCTAGGATGGTAAGCTGTATGCTTGTTTACTTAAGTAATAAAAGGTGTATCCTTACCATCAAGCTATCTGACGATTACTGAATAGCTATACTATGCAAAATTGGGGAATGTTTTCCTATTGTGTGAAAACGATATGGTCTTTTTAAAGGTATGAATTAAAAGTTATATTATAAGGGTATTTCTTTAGTCAGTGATAATATTGTAAACCTCTAGGCCAGGGGTGGGCAATTATTTTTTCGATGGGGCCACATGAGAAACTGAAAATATTTTGGAGGGCCGGGCCAAAAGGCTAAACTCAATACTGCATAAAATCAATTGTATTTCTTTATAAAAAGCAGTAAATATCATTGTTGGACAACTGGTACGAGTACTTGTTATAGTTAAACAATGAAAAAGTGAGGTTGCCTTACAAGAAAAAAATTTAAATTTATTAAACAAAATTTCCCAAAACAATGAACATTTTTCACTATTTGTGACTCATATTAGTGAAAGCCATTGTCCCCCTGTGAATCCAGCCATTGTCCCCTGTGAATCCAGCCATTGTCCCCTGTGAATCCAGCCATTGTCCCCTGTGAATCCAGCCATTGTCCCCTGTGAATCCAGCCATTGTCCCCTGTGAATCCAGCCATTGTCCCCATGTGAATCCAGCCATTGTCCCCTGTGAATCCAGCCATTGTCCCCTGTGAATCCAGCCATTGTCCCCCTGTGAATCCAGCCATTGTCCCCCTGTGAATCCAGCCATTGTCCCCCTGTGAATCCAGCCATTGTCCCCCTGTGAATCCAGCCATTGTCCCCCTGTGAATCCAGCCATTGTCCCCCTGTGAATCCAGCCATTGTCCCCCTGTGAATCCAGCCATTGTCCCCCTGTGAATCCAGCCATTGTCCCCCTGTGAATCCAGCAATTGTCCCACTGTGAATCCAGCCATTGTCCCCTGTGAATCCAGCCATTGTCCCCCTGTGAATCCAGCCATTGTCCCCCTGTGAATCCAGCCATTGTCCCCTGTGAATCCAGCCATTGTCCCCTTGTGTACAGAACACCCCCCCGGCCCCCCCATCATATACAGAACACCCCCCCCCCCCCCTTACAATAGTACACACCCCTCCCCCCCCCCCTTGCCTTTAGAAACGTAATGCTCAGAGATGATCAGCCATGTGTTAGTCACACTGACTACACACAGCACAGGGGGAGGCGGCCGCAGCTTCATGCTTGTCGGCTCTGTGACTGTCAGTGTCAGACAGTCACAGCCGATACTATGAGAGCCGCGGGCGCTGCGCTGTTACAGAGAAGGGAATAATTGCGGCCGGCCGGGTCCCGGGTACGGCTCGCACGAGGCACCCCCCCCCCTGCTGTGTCTTACCTAGACAGTACTGCCGCTGACGCTGCCTCCCTGCCACCGCGCCATGCCACACGCAGCACGCCGAGTCGGAAGTCCTCTTCATTCGCGGAGGAGGGGTATCGTTGCTTGGCACGCCTCTGGCTCCGCCCGGGGGCCGGATTAAAAGGTCCGCCGGGCCGTATACGGCCCGCGGGCCGTAGTTTGCCCAGGTCTGCTCTAGGCAGTGAGAGTAATGTTTTCCTATTTACAGTGTATCCTGGTAATCTCCTATCCAGTTCTAACCATAAGCATAATTACTTCTCATGTAAACTAGTCAATGAGCTGCTAAAATATTATTACTTACTTGCTGCAGCTGAAAATTTGTGGAAAATCTTCCAGTTACTCCATTAATCACATTACCAAAGGTCGATATAGCTCCAATCCTAACAAAGAAAACAATAAATAAATGAACAAACAAGTAAATAATGTGTCAATATAAGGGTGCATTCACTCGAACCTTTGTATTTTGTGGTCTGCAAAAAATAAGGATGACGTCTGCATCAGTTTTTTTTTTGCGGATCCATTGTAACAATGCCTATCCTTGTCCGCAAAATGGACAAGAATAGGACATGTTGTAATTTTTTTGCAGGGCTACGGAACGGACATATGGATGCGGACACCACACAGTGTGCTGTCTGCAGTTTTTACGAAGCCACTGAAATGAATGGGTCCGCATCTAATCTGCAAAAAATGCGGATCAGATGCGGACCACAAATACGGTCATGTAAATAGGAAGTTATTATTTCATTTTGATTTGCAGACAATTATAACAGCGTTTCTATTAACCAGATGCAAACATTCAGATGGATTTACATAATTATATATTAGTGATGATTACAAAATAAAGTCCTAAGAGGTAGAACAGTCCATTATAGGATTAGCGTTTCTTGTTTGCTTTTTAACTTACTCTTTCACAAGTGTTTCCCAGTTGGCGCTAATAAATTCCCAGCAAAGGTCCTGGCCCATCACATTGTTAGCAACATTGGTAATTGTAGAAAGAGTATCTTGTTTGCGGATTTTGCTGGGATCCAAGGAAAATTGCAGAAGTCTGTAAATTGAAAATATAAAATTATAAGCACACATCAGTTTTTACTATATAGACCATATGTGTGAAATATATTTATTATTTTTTATTATTTATTACCTATTTATATAGCGCCAACATATTCCTCAGCAATATAACAGACATTATTTATTTATTTATTTAATGCACATATAGAACTGCTATATTCTGGAGCGCTTTACAGACTTTATCACTCGCTGTCCCCAATAGTGCTCACAATCTAAGTTCCCTATCAGTATGTCTTTGGAGTGTGGGAGGCAACCAAAGTACTTGGAGGAAACCCACACAAACATGGGGAGAACATACAAACTCCATGTAGATGTTGCCCTGGTTGGACTCGCATCTAGGACCCCAGCTCTGCAAGGCACCAGCGCTAGCTATCTGTCAGATGCCTTAAAGGGGTTGTCTGCTTTTCTTATATTGATGACCTATCCTCAGGATAGGTAATCAATATTAGATCAGGGGGGCCCAACTGCTGGCGCCCCCACCGATCAGCTGTTTGAAGAGACCATAGTGTTGTAGCCTCATGTTCATCAGACACGTGGCCTAAATGCAGCTCGGTCCCATTCAAGGCAATGAGGCTGAGATGCAGTGCTAAGCACATGGACATTAGACAACATTGTGCTTGGTAAGTTGCTAGGAGGCTGTGGTGCTCACCGGGGCGCCTTGGCCTTCCCAAACAGCTGATCAATTGATGGAATCTAACTGATCAGATATCGATAACATATCCTGATGATAGGTCATCAATTTCAGAATCTCAGAAAACTCCTTTAAACAAAGCCATAAAGTAAGATGTTGTGCATTTTGAGCTACGGTACTTAGATACTTGTAATTGTTAATCCTCACTATGAACCTCATCTCCTAATACATTGCTAACGAATAAGTTGGTCAGAGCCATGACAGCCACTGTAGAAGCCTAAAGGTGGCCATACACATGAGATTAAAGGCTTCCGGAATGGCAGATTTCGGTCATTCAGGCCAACTGTCGTTTGAAAAACTAGCGTGAATGAGCGTTCTCGATCACCAACGGCAGACTCTTGTCTGCTGAAAATGTAATCCGCCATGCTGGAAAACCTCGGCTGTTCATCGGCCGAAACTGCATGTTGATGGCATAACCAGCTGTATTCAGCCAATCACTTGCCATTGGGAGTCAGTTCTTTATAAAAACTGGTCAGGCAGTTTAGTTGGTGGGATTGTTTGTTAAAAGGGTTATCCAACACTTTGTAACTAATGATCTGTTCTCTGGATAGGTCTTCAGCATCTGATCGGTGGGGATCCGACACCCGGGAAAGCCGCTGATCAGTTGTTTGAATGGAGCTGAGCTGCACCTAGGCCACATAATAAATGGTTGTGACATCACTGGTCTAAGGTAACCAGTGAGAAGGCCCAGGTGTTGGACCCCCACCAATCAGATGCTGATGAACTATCCAGAGGATAGGTCATCAGCTACAAAGAGTCAGATAACCCCTTTAAGCAGAATGTCAGTTTTAAAAAAAACAAAAAAACAGAATCTTGTTAAAAATGCATTAGATTTTACAAACTCAGTTTACCTATTCAGGATCCAGGGTTCCCTACTACACGTCAGCGCTGCCCGGAGTTTGTCAGCCTCTTGCGCATTAGTGGTCTTCGTGAACTGTTCCCATAAGAAATTCCACTCTTCTTCTCCCCCTTGAGCTATGGCATTGCAGTAGATGGTGGACCTCAGATTTGGATGAATCCTATTCACATAGACAAACATAATAACATCAATGAACATGGTATCAGTTTCACAAGAGAGTTTACCATACCACTAATGACATTGGGCTAGTACAATAATATAAGCAATAATAAAAGCTGTACTGCTGGTGCATGAAACAAAAACCAAATGACCAAGCCCCTTATACCAATTCTGTATGCCAACCACAGCACAATCTGTGGTCAGCGGTATTCCTGTTATTTCAAGCTATCCCCCAACCGAGTTTAGCACTCAACTATTTCTAGAAGGTCACATAGAGATGAATGAAGTTGCAGTGTGCATGAGCGGCCTGCTGCTTCATTCATTTTAGGGGGCTCTGGGGCATGGGGCCTCCATTTTGATTGGTGGGACGCCTATGATCTATCCTGTCGATGTATGATAACCTGAAATAGCTGGATACCCCTTTGAATTTTATCAGCATTTTAAGGGTATTCAATCGGCATTCCCAGAAAATGTCTCATTCTATCACAAATATGCATAACACTATACATAAAAATATTAGGGGAGATTTATCAAAACTGGTGCAAAAGGAAACTGGATTTTTCAGAGCGCCTTTGGAAAATGAAAGGTGGAATCTGGTTGCTAGGGGATAAATCTCCCCTAATGACTATAACATAAGTGCACTATGTGGAGTATGCAATGTTTCAACCTATAGTATAATAATCTGCAGTTTCTGAACACATACCCATTGACATTTGAATTTCTCCACTCGTTAAAGAGTCTGGTGGCCAGTTCTCCACATTCTGGGATTCCATAGCTACAAGCCATGCTGACTGCATTAATTTCATTGTATCTGTTGGCAATAAATAAATAAATAAATAAACAAAAAAACAACAACATAGGCACCTACAAATTTAAAGGGAATCTGTCACCTAGTTTTGCCCTTTAGAGCTGCGGACATGCACGGATAGATCTCCGCTAGCATGTCCGCAATATACCTGTCCCATAGCTCTGTGTGGTTTTATTTAGTTAAAAAAATTATTTTTATAGATATGTAAATTAGCCAAGTAAGGTGCCCAAGGCGTGGTTACTTACGGTTAAGGAGCCCAGCCACGCTCCCTGCAGCACCACCTGCATCCAGGAATCTCCTCCTTGCTCACAAAGTTACAGTGCCGTAACCTCGCGATGCGCGAGCTAGCGCATGCACAGTGCCGGCAAAGTGTTCGTTCCTGTAACGGTCGCGTACACACACACACACACAGGGGGAAGGGAAGTGACCACTGCGCTCCACCCTTACCCCTGGCCCTGGCCCTGCCTACTTGCCTCGCGAGTCCTAATGACAGGGGACAACTGGCAGGCAATCCCTAACTTGGAATAAGTGCAGGGATGACAGACAGACAAACAACAGAACGTGAACGGACCGAGTCAATACCAGGAAATCTACAAAGTACAAAGGGAGCAAGCATAGAATTGTCAGGAGAAGCCGGGGTCATAAATACCAGGAGAGCAGCAAAGTACACAAGGAGCAGGCAGAGGATCGTCAGGAATTCAGCAGGAGGTAAGTACGCCAGGAAAGACCAAATCACAGGTGGAACCTAAATTAACAGGCAACCTGTGGCCAGCAGGCTGCCTGTATTTATAGTGGGGAGTGAGGGTCATGTGACGTGGCCAGCGTCACATGACCGACAGACCAACCAGTCGAGCACCGAGTGATCAGCTCGGCGCTCAAGGCAGACTTAGGAGCAGGGAGCCACCCAGCTAGTAACGCCGCCCTGGGAATGAGGTCAAACACAGATCCTCATTCCCAAAGCTAAGCAACAGGTCTGCGGGTAATGGGGGACCGAGTGCACCTTCGGAATCCCGTTACAGTTCCCTTTGCTGGCATCAGCCTAAGTAAACGAACTGCCCACGCGCTAGCTCGTGCTTTGCGAGATTACGGCACTGTAACGTCGTGAGCAAGGAGGAGATTCCTGGATGCAGGTGGTGCTGGGCTCCTTCACAGGGAGCATGGCTGGGCTCCTTAACCATAAGTAATCACGCCTTGGGCACCTTACTTGGCTAATTTACATATCTATAAAATCATTTTTTAAATGAAATAAAACCACACAGAGCTATGGGACAGGTATATTGCGGACATGTTAGCGGAGATCTATCCGTGCATGTCTGCAGCTCTATAGGGTAAAACTAGGTGACATATTCCCTTTAAAGCAGTGCAATACCAAATATCCAAGATGTTACTGGTCAGTTTTTAAAATCTAAGGTTTCTGTCAATATGATATTTCTCTTTATTAATATAATGTTAAATAATGCCCCAAAATGTATTCAATTAGGGGAAGCAGGGCAGTAATAATAAACGCAAGAGCCGGAATGGGAGCTGAACTGCAGTATGACAGCAAAGCAACAACACAGTGTATAGAGCCTTCTGCTTGCGGCTCCATCTAATGTTTAGTTTCTGACCCTGAAAACAGCTGATCATTGGGGGTACTGGGTGTCAGACCCCAATAATCTGATTTTGATGACCTGTCAAAGGACAGCCTTGGCATCACATACTGGTTCTGCAGTAGCCCCTGCAGTGATCGCCTGGACCATAAGAAGTCATCTATGCATTCACGCACTCCACTAGCTTGTTTGCCACTGAACTCTCATTGCCAAGAGCGCCTGCACTGGAGCAGTGGCAGAGCCCATCGGAGACATGAATGACAAATAATAGTGTTCAGTGATGAAAGCCGGTACTGCCTTGGTGTGAGATTGTGAAACAGCTATTTCTGCATAATGTCTGTACTTGAACTGTCATTTGGCATTCCGGGCACTAGAGGCCACTGTTTTGTAGCTACAGCCAGCACACTCTGAGATTTGAATATGCAAAACAGATGATGACTCATGCTGCTGCCTGTGAGTGAACCAAGAAGTGTGTTGATCTGGCATGGTGGAAGGATTGTGCTGTGAGGGACTGAATCCGATTCCATCCTGGCTTGCAGATGTCCGGCAGTTAATGGACACTCAGAAGAAGGAGAGTAGCTGTAATATCCTTTCTGTATCCAGCTCTTTTGAAATAGAGGTTTTCCCAGGACCAGTTCAGAGTGTGGACAGAAGGCCTTATCATCAAGCAAGGCCGCACGGTTGCTAAGAAGTTGGTGGCCATCTTTAGTAGGCTATATCCTCGGGCCCAGAACGGACACAGGTCAGTACACCTGGTTACTGATTGTGATATATTGTGTGGCGCCTGAAGTTACAGAGACTAGCCTAGGCCTCTTATTAGTTAGTTAGTTAGGACTATATCATTTTGCTAGGCTGTACTGTACTGGACTGCAGCGCAGTTATTGACTTGCAGGCTCTGCTGCATTTGCCACCGGCTAGGGGTGTCCTCTGTAGCGGCACAGCACGACTTGCAGGCTCTGCTGTGTCTGCCATTGGCTAGGCCTGTCCAGTGGGCAGGGACATAGACTGTGGGTCCGGGATATAGCATTGCTATGCATGTGTCACGGCTGAGGATGTGGGAAACCCTCAGCCGTGTGATGACGGAAGATGTGTGGTCACTGCACGGCCAGGACCACAGGATCAGGGAGCAGGTCACCTCCTACAGCGTCCCTAACTCTGACCCTGACTCCTAGCTGTATGAGCCGACCCTGATGGTAGGAGGGCTCATACTCCAGAACCTGGGGTCCCTATTAGCCCTCAGGGTGGCCCTGAACTAGGAGCAGGGTAAGATGACCTGTTCCTCCTAGATACGGAGGAACCGGAGTCTCACAGGCAGAGCTGTAAGGAATGGGAAACAGATACAGCATATAGGTATGGCAGGTGAGTGAAACAACTTCCACACCTACCTGCCACAGACACACTGACTGGATCCCGTGCTCACAAGCTGATGTCCACACCAAACATAAATGGACACAGCACAAACACCTAAACATACAGTAACCCAGATCCATAGCTGCAATATACCGATAGACCATAAAGACATCTTTAAACATCAGACATAAAGTTTATGACCACAAGGGTGGCCCTCACTGGCAGATGGTCAATAACCAGAAGGATGACTTCAGCTAACCATGGCTGAAGTACCCCTCAGAGTCTGGCATCCAGCAGGAGCTTAATAGCCCCAAGTGGCCACACCCACACACACACCCAGTGTTCACACACTAAGAAGGGAGTTAACCCTTCCTACACCAGGCAAGGGAAAAAGCCACTTAAAGAGGAAGTGTACAATAAACAATTACACTGCAGCTGCTACCGCAGGCAACGACATGCATGGCAACCATGTCCTGGGAGTCAGCCAGAAGGCCGAGACACTGCCACCACATGTACACAATACCACACGTTGCCACGGGCAGCCACAAGTGAAGGGAAGTGTCACAGTGCACACATACATAAACCTCATGCACCCCAGACATAGAAAAGTGCATACATACACACACACACACACACACACACAACCAGATGAACACACCCAACCAGGTGTAACCGCATGCACTTGACAGCAAGCTGCCTAGCAACAGCTCAGGCTGCTATACTGCCAAGTACAATCATGTTGCCAGCGGCAACCACACGTGAGGCAACATACAAGCAGCCCTCACCATGTGGTTGACAATAAAACCAAACCGCAAGCAACAGCATACGGATCAGGAGTTACGACCATAAACATGGGCGTGACAGCATGTTTGTATTGCTTTGGTGATGCTTATGTTATTACTTGTTGTCTAAGTAAAGTTTTCTGTTCTTGCATATTAAGCTGGTGTCAGTGTCGCTTTCCTTGTCTGTGACTTCGCTGTATTCTGGGGAGCCCACCCCGGTACACAGCTTACAACTTGGCGTAGTCGGCAGGATACAGCGACCGTTATGGACGGGAACGCGGCGGGAGATCGTCCCCCGGCGCCAGTGGTGCCGGATCAGGACCCAGCCCAGGGTGCACAGGCGCAAGTCCAGCTTGCCCCCAACAATATGGCTACCCCAGTAGGATACATCCCTGTAGGGGCACTGCTGCGTCATCTGCCAAAGTCTGACGGTAACAACATGACATTGCAGGACTGGACTGAAAGGGTGCGAAGTGCTGTTAAAATGTGTAACCTGACCCCCGAACTGCGGGCCGAGGTTGCATTGGGAGCCCTAGAGGGTGACGTCAGGCGTACAGTGATGGTAAGGCCTGACTCTGAGAGAGATACCCTAGAGAAGATATTCTCCCTGCTAGAGAGAGCCCAAGGGGGGCGGGCCAAAGTGGTACTGTTACGGAGTCAATTCTTTAACCGACCCCAGTGAGAGGGCGAGACCCTGATGCAATATTCCAATGCTCTACAGGAGATACTGAATGAGATACAACGACGAGACCCTGAGGCTATGGGCGCCTTCCGGGAGGTGGATCGGCTTCTATGAGATCAGTTCATAGTGGGGCTCTCCAATAAATTCCTACAAGATAAATTACAAGAGATGACCCGAACAATGGTTGATATGACATTCTACAGCGTTTATTTAGCCGCCGTAGAGAAGGAGGAAGAGCCCATACCTACGGCAGCGAGAGTGGTGAATAGCGCGCATGTTACAAGGGAGCGGCCGGGATCTGAAGAATCAGAGTCCTTAAAGGATGTGGTCCAAGCCCTGTGGGCGGAATTGAAAGAGCTTCGGCTGGAAGTGTCCCAGATGAAGGTAGAACAGTCCCTGCCTCCGGAAACTTTCCCCGCACCTCGTGTCACTCCACCCACAACAACCCCGGTGAGAGGGCCCCTCTGTTGGGTTTGCCGAAAGTACAACCATATGGCCAGAGAGTGCCCAGAACAGGTAGCGTCAGAGCCGACGTTAAACTTCAGACCGCTGCAGTAGCTGGGCATCCTACGGCGGTGCACCAGAAGTTAAGCCCTCTGTGTGAAGAACGTGATCTGTATGCCAGCAGCCCTGTATTAGAAGCCGAGCTGGAAGGCCGAAAGGTTTGCTGCCTAGTTGATACAGGGTCAGAGTGCACTCTAATGCCTTTGGAGTTCTTCGAGAGGCACTTCGGACATATGATGGAGCCCGAAGATGGGAGAGTCATCAGGCTGACGGCTGACGATAATAGAGAGATGGATGTTCGAGGGATAGTCTGGATGCGGGTCCAACTGTTTGGGCAAGACATCGGCAAGAAAGGGGTCGTGCTGGTGGACCATTCGCCCCGGAAAGGAATGGACGTGACCCTGGGCATGAATATACTGAGAGACCTACACTCACCTAAAGAATTATTAGGAACACCATACTAATACAGTGTTGGACCCCCTTTTGCCTTCAGAACTGCCTTAATTCTACATGGCATTGATTCAACAAGGTGCTGATAGCATTCTTTAGAAATGTTGGCCCATATTGATAGGATAGCATCTTGCAGTTGATGGAGATTTGAGGGATGCACATCCAGGGCATGAAGCTCCCGTTCCACCACATCCAAAAGATGCTCTATTGGGTTGAGATCTGGTGACTGTGGGGGCCATTTTAGTACAGTGAACTCATTGTCATGTTCAAGAAACCAATTTGAAATGATTCGAGCTTTGTGACATGGTGCATTATCCTGCTGGAAGTAGCCATCAGAGGATGGATACATGTTCTCATTCTGTTTACGCCAAATTCGGACTCTACCATTTGAATGTCTCAACAGAAATCGAGACTCATCAGACCAGGCAACATTTTTCCAGTCTTCAACAGTCCAATTTTGGTGAGCTCGTGCAAATTGTAGCCTCTTTTTCCTATTTGTAGTGGAGATGAGTGGTACCCGGTGGGGTCTTCTGCTATTGTAGCCCATCCGCCTCAAGGTTGTGCGTGTTGTGGCTTCACAAATGCTTTGCTGCATACCTCGGTTGTAACAAGTGGTTATTTCAGTCAACGTTGCTCTTCTATCAGCTTGAATCAGTCGGCCCATTCTCCTCTGACCTCTAGCGCCCACAGGACTGCCGCATACTGCATGTTTTTCCCTTTTCACACCATTCTTTGTAAACCCTAGAAATGGTTGTGCGTGAAAATCCCAGTAACCGAGCAGATTGTGAAATACTCAGACCGGCCCGTCTGGCACCAACAACCATGCCACGCTCAAAATTGCTTAAATCACCTTTCTTTCCCATTCTGATATTCAGTTTGGAGTTCAGGAGATTGTCTTGACCAGGACCACACCCCTAAATGCATTGAAGCAACTGCCATGTGATTGGTTGACTGATAATTGCATTAATGAGAAATAGAGGTGTTCCTAATAATTCTTTAGGTGAGTGTAGATCATCAACTCTATGCCAAGGAAGGGCCGAAGTACTGGCAACGGGCCACCGCACACCGGCCTACCCAGAAGGTCTTACAACAAATGGTCAAGGGAGCTGTAGCCTGCAAAAAGTAACCTGTCCGGACGGGCCATTGGAGACGTGAGGGTGCTACGGAGGACTCCGTTGAAGATCCCACCTCGACAGGAGCGAATATTGATGCTGCCAGTGGGGGCTGGACGACGACTGAATGGACTGGAGGTCCTGATCGAGCCTGCTTATCAAGAAGAAACGCAGATTCGCCCACTGGTAGCCCGGGCCCTTGCCGTAGTGAAAGACGGATGTGTGCCTATATGCTGCTGTACTGTTGAGGACTGCGAGTTAACCATCCCCGCAAACACCCTGCTGGCCAAAGTTTATGTGTCCGAAGGGTGTATCGCTCGACGAAGGGGCTTTACGCTGCAGCCGAGTAGGAGATCAGCCTGGACCTATGCTGTGGAGGTCCATTCAAGGGAAACCCCGACTGCGGAGTGGAACGGTCGAGTGATCATGGCCCGTATGGGGGTGGACTGCAGAATCCTGACCCCGGGGGAACAAAAGCTGCTGGAAGACACCCTCTGGGAATTTCAGGAGGCCTTCTCAAGACATGATGAGGACTTTGGGTGTGCTACTGCCATCGAACATGAAATCCCAAACGGCGATGCTGCGCCGATCAGGGAACGCTACCGGCAGATCCCACCTAAGATGTATCAGGAGGTGAAAGATATGGTGGCCAGCATGTTGGAGAACCGGGTGATCCAGGAGAGTCAAAGTCCGCGGGCTGCTCCGGTAGTCTTTGTGCGGAAGAAAGACGGGAGTCTCCGGTTCTGCGTGGATTATGGGAAGCTGAATGCTCACACCGTCCGGGATGCCTACCCCCTTCCGTGGATTGAAGAGTCATTATCAGCCCTAAGCCAAGCTAAGTTCTTCTCAACTCTTGACTTGGCTAGTGTGTACTGGCAGGTGCCGGTGGCCAAGAAGGACAAAGCCAAGACAGCCTTCATTCTACCTATGGGACTCTACGAGTTCAACCGGATGCCCTTCGGCCTCTCCAATGCTCCGGGGACATTCCAGCTATTGATGGAACACTGTCTGAGGGACCTTAACTTCGAATCAGTGTTGATATACCTGGATGACATAGTAGTTTTCGGGGCCTCCTTTGAAGATCACCTCCAGAAGCTGCGGCAAGTCTTGGGACGGCTACGAGACCATGGGCTCAAGATCGAGCCAAAGAAATGCCAGCTGTTCCGACAGCAGATAGAGTACTTAGGACATGTGGTCACCCAGGAGGAGGTAAAACCGGCCCTCAGCAAGGTGGAGGCCGTTCAGAAGTGGCCCTGGCCAAGTACGCTACGGGAGGTACGGGCTTTCGTGGGACTGGCAGGCTACTACAGGAGGTTTATACCCAAATTCGCTCATCTGGTGGGCCCGTTAAACGAGTTGCTAAGAGGCACAGCTGGGGGCCCGAAGAAACGCCCCATCAACTGGGGGCCCCGGCAACAAGAGGCCTTTGAAGCGGTGAAAGAGGCGCTGACCAATGCCCCGATCCTGGCTTACACGCGGTTTGATACCCCATTCCTGATGTATACTGATAAAAGCCTACATGGTCTGGGGGCCGTCTTGTCCCAAGTCCAGGATGGACGAGAGAGAGTCATCGCCTATGGGAGCCGGTCTCTAAGAGAGTCAGAACGGAACCCTGATAACTATAGCTCCTTTAAACTTGAACTACTTGCACTGGTGTGGGCCATGACCGAAAGGTTTGCAGAATACCTGACTGGTGCAGAAGTGACTGTGATGACGGACAACAACCCGTTGGCACACCTGGAGAATGCCAAGCTCGGCGCACTCGAGCAAAGATGGTTGGCCCGCCTCTCTAAGTACCAATACTGCATCAAGTTCCGGTCCGGTAGGGAGAACGTCAACGCAGATGCACTCTCTCGAGTTCCAGTAGGACAGTCGACTCAGAGAGCCGATGAGGAGTTAGAGGATACTGAAACTCCTGACTTTGGTCGCTTACCTCTGTTCCCGGATGTGGCACATTCAAGTGGGGTGGCGTCTGGAATGACGCTGGTGCTGGGAAAAACGTTGACTGATTGGCAGAGAGTCCAGGATAGCTGCCGGGATTTGTGGAAGGTGAAAGAATGGGTTCGGAGCAAGATCTGGCCTCGGCCAGAAGAACGAGCCCTCCTGACCCCAGAGGGTCAGAAGTTGTTAAGGCAGTGGGACAAGCTGACAATTACTCAGGGCCTCCTGTGCCGGATCATATACTTACAGTCAGAGCTGCAACAGATTGTCATTCCCATGTCGTTAGGACCGGAGGCCGCCAGAGAAGCTCATGAAAAGGGAGCTCATTTCAGGAGCGACAAAACGTTCAAGTGGCTCCAACGGCTGGTGTACTGTCCAGATCTGGCCGACATGGTGGTCGCGGCATGTCTTAAGTGTCGATCCTGTGGGTTGAGTAAGAGTACTGAACAGCGGGCTCCTGTGCAGACCATCCGCACCTCAGCGCCCCTAGAACTTCTGATGATCGATTATGTACAGATCGGATATTCTACCTCGGGACACTCGTACTGTCTAGTTATGACAGATCACTTTACCAAGTATGCGGTGGCTGTGCCTACCAGAGACCAAACCGCAGAGTCGGCCGCCGAAGCTGTCTGCAAACACTTTATACAGGTGTTCAGGTATCCACGGAGGATACATTCTGACCAGGGAGCATGCTTTCAGGGTACTCTAATCAATGAACTGTACCAACTGTATGGGATTGAACGCTCCCGAACCACTCCATATCACCCACAAGGAAACGGGGCGTGCGAACGCTTCAATCGCACCTTGCTTCAGACTCTGGAAGACAGTCAAAAAGCCCAGTGGCCCGCATACCTACCTGAGTTGATGTGGGCCTATAATAACAGAGTACACAGTACCACCGGATACTCTCCACATATGCTCAAGTTTGGACGAGCAGGACGGGAGATTGAAGATCTCCACATGCCTAACCCGATGGAGCCCCCACTGAGAAGTACAAAAGCATGGGTGCAGGAGCACCACCGCCAGCTGAGAGCGGTACACAAGGTTGTGGAGGAGCGCCTGGGACAGGTGGTACACCCTAACCCAAGACCAGTGCAGAAAGATGGGTATTTCCCTGGTGATCGGGTGATGTTTAAAGCCAAGCGGCCGTCAGGGAAGTTGGAAGGACGGTGGGAGGCAGTTACATACACGGTGAAAAGAAGGGTAGACCCCGCTATTCCGGTCTATTGAGGTAGAGCCAGTAGGGACAGGGGGACCCTCACGGAACTTACACCGTAATATGTTGAGATGTTGCAATTTTGATGAGCCGGTGTGCGTAGAGGGGGTGCCTTCTCACGCTCAGGGAATGGAGGAAAATCCCTCAGACGAGGAAGAGGAGGAATGGTGGGCCGTCCCTGCTCAAGTATCCACAGAGGTTCCGGCCATGGCAGGTTTGCCACCCAGATGCAATGCTGAGCAATCAACAGCTCCTCTCTTGTCAAATATGCTTGATGTCCCCAGTATTTCTGAAACCCCCAATCTGAGAAGGTCATCGAGGCCCAATGCTGGTGTGCCTCCACAGCGCTATGCTCAGGATGAGTTTGTATGGGGAGAGTTGCCGAGGGCGACAACTTCTAGTGGGGTGGCATGTGAGATTGTGAAACAGCTATTTCTGCATAATGTCTGTACTTAAACTGTCATTTGGCATTCCGGGCACTAGAGGCCACTGTTTTGCAGCTACAGCCAGCACACTCTGATATTTGAATATGCAAAACAGATGATGACTCATGCTGCTGCCTGTGAGTGAACCAGGAAGTGTGTTGATCTGGCATGGTGGAAGGATTGTGCTGTGAGGGACTGAATCCGATTCCATCCTGGCTTGCAGATGTCCGGCAGTTAATGGACACTCAGAAGAAGGAGAGTAGCTGTAATATCCTTTCTGTATCCAGCTCTTTTGAAAGAGAGGTTGTCCCAGGACCAGTTCAGAGTGTGGACAGAAGGCCTTATCATCAAGCAAGGCCGCACGGTTGCTGAGAAGTTGGTGGCCATCTCTAGTAGGCGATATCCTCGGGCCCAGAACGGACACAGGTCAGTACACCTGGTCACTGATTGTGATATGTTGTGTGGCGCCTAAAGTTACAGAGACTAGCCTAGGCCTCTTATTAGTTAGTTAGGACTATATCATTTTGCTAGGCTGTACTGGACTGCAGCGCAGTTATTGACTTGCAGGCTCTGCTGCATTTGCCACCGGCTAGGGGTGTCCTCTGTAGCGGCACAGCATGACTTGCAGGCTCTGCTGTGTCCGCCATTGGCTAGGCCTGTCCAGTGGTCAGGGACATAGACTGTGGGTCTGGGATATAGCGTTCCTATACATGTTTGTATTGGTTTGGTGATGCTTATGTTATTACTTGTTGTCTAAGTAAAGTTTTCTGTTCTTGCATATTAAGCTGGTGTCAGTGTCGCTTTCCTTGTCTGTGACTTCGCTGTATTCTGGGGAGCCCACCCCGGTACATGGCTTACATTGGTACTGATGATGGCTTCACAGGAGGGCTGATGGAGTTCACAGGAGAGCTGGGGAGCGCTTACTGCCATTGTGTATAGTGCTGAGACACACAGGACTAGCACCAGGTGCCATGGTGTTGGGTATGATTATCTACCATGTCCATTCCAATCTGGTATTTATGGATTGAACATTAAGCAGCCTTTGATATGTCCAGGATATAGTGGAACCAGCCTACTGCCTTTTTGTGAATACATGCCGTTCCAACAAGATAATGCTTTCCACACACTGCCCATGCTACACAATGTGCTTGTCAGGGAATCCATCAGCTCCTTGGGCCATCCCAATCAACAGATTGAGAATGTCTGGGACTGGATAGGGTGATGAATACTCCATGCATAGCAGCCAACAACCACCTTGGCCAAACTACAGGTCCAAGTTGAGCTTGGAATGACATACCACAGGAGGATATTCAGCATCGCTATGACTGTTACCATATCATGGGGATAGGTCATTAATATCCCCAGGCTAGAAAACCCCTTTAAGGATCAACAAGCTAAAAATGGTTCAAAGGAAAACATTTCTTCAATGTTTCTTGCTCACTTCTAAAAGGAATGCACAAATGATAAATGCATGATAAAGGAATACATGAATTATATTTTCTTGTTAGATTTTTGAAAAAAAATAACATTTGCTGCCGCAATTTTTTTTTTACTTTTATTACATTACTTCTTTTATGACTTAAAACTGAAATTAACTCTGGGGTCACATCTGTACTATTATCTACTGTTCCACATGGCAGATACTGGCAGTACCCAATGGACCTCATGGATTATAATGGGGTCCATCGGGTTTCCATCATGGGTTTCATTATTTTACCAGAAAGAAAACGCAGCATGCTCTCCTACTATTTTTTCCTGCTTTTTTAATGTAATCTGTGAAGGAGGAGCCTCCAATGCAGATGTGAACACAGCGTTATGGCAAATATATTAGAATTATAAAAACTCTTGCACTTCAAAAATGTCTATTATTAGTTTGAACTGTCCCCCATGAAAGTTTTTTCCCTATTTTTAGGAAGCAATTGTTAGAATTATAGGTCCACAATCAGTCAGGTTTCATAGCGATTGTACTTACTGTTCTGTTAAAGTGGCAGGTCTGTCAGTCCAGTTATTTGTTAGGTTTCTAAAATGAGTAAATAGTGGAGTAACCTGTTGCTTCAGGTAAGTCTGTTGGAGAAAGTTTGCATAATTAACAATGGCCTTGATACAATATAATATCATTGTATGGTGCAATTAACAATATTAAACTGTAGTTTAACCCCCTCAGTAATGCAGTGATTTTCATTTTTCATTTTTTGGAATTAAAAAAAAGACAATAATTTTACAATTTTGGGCGGTTTGTTTTTTGGGTTTCATTTTTACCCCATTTACATTGCAGTATAAACTTTCTTTGCCATCTGTAACTCTTCGCCAGCACTTGTACTGCTCATGCGTAACAGTATAGCATGCACGCAGTAATTGTAGGGAAATGCTGAGCTCCAGTGCTGATTCAGATTAGCCAACTTTGATGCCTCCGACAGGTATTTTTGCATGAATTATAGCACCACAGGTATAACACATTATCAAAGTATTTAAGGGCCGCACTAACATATCCATGATACCCTTGAAGAAGCCATTTTGTTTGGTGATACATTTGGGGATTTTTCTTTTGTGTGGGGATTTTGCTCAGTCCCCTTCCAGGAACCCATCGGCTCTTACTGTAGTTTTCAAAGTCCAGATTGGTATCCGGCACTAAGGACCTTCTGAGACTTGGTAGGACTAGATTCCAAGGACAGCAGGACTGTGCTAGCTGAATACAGGCCACTGGGAGGGGACTGCCCTGTTGATTTTGGCTCAGAGAAGCCTATCAAATATTACACACTGTAACTGTTCAGTGTGATCTTGGACTAAAATTGATTTTGGTTCTGTAATGAATTGAACATGGATTACATTTCACTGTATTAACAAGAAAGATAAAAGATTCTGCTGATTTACCTTCATTGGTCCGTACACATCTGATCGATCGAACATCTGTGTAAAGTAACTGAGACTGCTGACCGCTGCCTGCCATGGCATGTACTCCACATCCTTGGACAGAAATTTAGTTGTTTCAAGCGCTCTTGTAGTACTTATTATCTGAGCTCTGAAAGCCAATGAAAACTAAATCAAAATCCCTACTTGCACTGTTGTAGATGTATATTCGATGCAGTGCAGTCAGAAATCTTGTATGTAACCTGTATATTTTGGGTCTTTTCTGTTCTGGTTTTTGTAAATGTACATTTCTCCCTCCGTGTTTTATGCTGAGTGGGTAGGCTCCTCATGATGCCCTTTGACAGCCATGATGTGTACTCTGAGCTTCCCCTACCCTGTCACAGCATCACAGGGTGACTATAACATGATCCTTCCCTCTCCCTCCTCTATCACACATGGATCTCACACAGACACTGGGGGTGAGATACTGCTAGATTCCTATCCACCTCTCTCCTCTCTGTTTAGCATTTATTATTTTGTGCACATACAGATTTTTGGTGAAAAAGTTGTTTTTGGAGAATTTACAGAGAGCCTGCAGGCTGAGAAAAGAAACTATATGCCGATGAAAGAGAAGGAAAATGCCACCTTTTCGTAATAAGATCTATTACAACATTTAATGTATTCTCATAGATTACTAATGTATAAAATATATGACAATAAGTACACTTTACCACCCAGGAAATTATAATGCTAAGTATGATTTAAAGGGGTTTTCTGAGATCTTTAATATCTCAAATGACCCCTGGGCCCAGGAGGTCAATACAAATGTTTCAATAGTCAAAGACTATAATTTCCTGTTTCTGGTCTTTCATTTAAAATATAACTTTTATTCTTTATTTTAAACAATACACCACGAAAAACATAAAGTGAAGATTTAAAAAAGCATATGGAGGGCTACTGTATTGGGGGCTGAGAATGTATGTGCCTCTACGTCATTGGTAGATCAGAAGGATATTAATGCATATCCATCTGAAGGTAGTCTGTGGTCTGTATCATTGTAGCTGCTTATGTCTGTAATGTCGTTCAACACTAGCCACTCTATCACCTAGACTACACTCTATTAGCTAATTACCCTTCGGGGAGTGCTCTTTACATTTGTATCTCACACCTTTCTAGGAGTCCCCCGGTGATTATGCTACTGGCACCTCAATTAGTATCTATGCTGCCCCTATCATATAATTATGTATGCTCGGCGTCTGCAGCTCGCCGTGCTCATGTCAGATTGTTTGCCCTACCATATTTTTTAAAAAGTGCATTAAAGATGCAGCTCCCCCGACATGTTTCACCGCTATATGCGGCGTCTTCAGGGGAAATGGAGCTACTATCAACGATCGTTGATAGTAGCTCCATTTCCCCTGAAGACGCCGCATATAGCGGTGAAACATGTCTGGGGAGCTGCATCTTTACGGTTCAATCTTTGTTTTATTAAGGCATAAAAGTATATGATATAACAAGCATGTCAAGTACATAAGTATAAGTAAAGACCAATAATTGGCCACATATAGGCCTTAGAGGTAGCAAAATGTATAGTAAGCCAAATCATGTATGACATAACATAAAATAGACTGACGGAGTCAGTCAGGTTGGTATAGATAAGGCGTACAATTCTAATTAATTGGCCAAACATTCACATTAACAGAGGGAAAGGACAAGACAAGACAGACAAGGACACAAAATGTACATGAGGTAGTGGGGGAAAAGGATAAAGGAATGCATTTAGTATATCATAGTTAGCATTTTAAGAACTACTAACGGGTATGGTGCCAGTTGTCAACCACCTTGAAAAAGAGGTGGAAGTGCGGAATTGGTTCCATGGATCCCAGGTCCTCCAGAATGCCAAGGTAGCGTCTTCCCCAGAGGCACTTAACTCTTCCATATGAACTAAGGCATCCATAGCATTAGACCAGGTTACTCTTAAAAGACTCTTGGTCGACCGCCATTGGCGGGGAATTATCTGTCTCATTGCTAAAATGAATAGTCGTAAAGCCCCTTTCTTAATCTGAGAGATTCGCCCTGGGAATATGGATAGGAGAGCTAAAGAAGGATTAGGTATAATAGCAGTTTTGAATAGGTGGTTGTATAGAGCAAAAACATCTCGCCACAGAGGAGCCACTCCTGGGCAATCCTACCAAATATGTGTCATCGTGCCCGTAGCTGCGAGACACCTCCAGCAGATATCTGATACCGAGGGGTAGAATTGGTGTAATCGGACTGGGGTCGTATACCATCTGGTGAGAATTTTATAGTTGAGCTCCTGTAAATTACAGGACACTGTTAATTTATGCGTAAAGATAAGAGATCGGTAGATAAGAGATCGTCTACCGAGAAGGTGGAGCCCAGTTCCGATTCCCAATCAGACATAAATTTAGGTTTAGCTCTGTGGGAGCCCGTGGAAGAGCCCTCAATCTCCCCAGAGTTCAACATGGCATATAGAAGAGATATAGCGTGTCCGGGTACAGAGGGAGCTGCATCTTAAATGCACTTTTTTAAAAATATGGTAGGGCAAACAATCAGACATGAGCACGGCGAGCTGCAGACGCCGAGCATACATAATCATATGAAAGGGGCAGCATAGATACTAATTGAGGTGCCAGTAGCATAATCACCGGGGGACTCCTAGAAAGGTGTCAGATACAAATGTAAAGAGCACTCCCCGAAGGGTAATTAGCTAATAGAGTGTAGTCTATTGATAGAGTGGCTGGTGTTGACCGACATTACAGACATAAGCAATTACAATGATACAGACCACAGACCACCTTCAGACGGATATGCATTAATATCCTTCTGATCTACCAATGACGTAGAGGCACATACATTCTCAGCCCCCAATACAGTAGCCCTCCATATGCTTTTTTAAATCTTCACTTTATGTTTTTCATGGTGTATTGTTTAAAATAAAGAATAAAAGTAATATTTTAAATTAAAGACCAGAAACAGGAAATTATAGTCTTTGACTATTGAAACATTATTTTTTTTTTTTCTGAGATCTTGATACTGATCACTATATCAATATCAGAACGGGGGTCTGACACTGCTGAGTGCGGTGGTCTCCTCGCAGCGTACCAAGCACAGCACCATCCATAGCAGCTGTGCTTGGTATTGCAGCTCAGCCACATTCACTTGAACGGGAGTGAGCTGTGCCTGGGCCATGCGATCAATGCATGTGACGTCATTGTCCCAGGAAGAGGCTGCATAACTCACCAGAGCACCGCAGCCTCTTCAAACAGCTGATCTGCTGGGGGTCAGACCCTGGCTGATCTCACATTGACTGAGGATAGTCCATCAATATCAAAATCTCAGTAAACCCCTTCATAGTTACAGTTACCCCAAAATAGACTTAATGAGACTCACTTGTAAGAAATCACTACATTCTTTGTGTTATAGGGCTAAATAAACATACTGTAATATAAATGTTCCCAAATTGATTTCCAATTATTGATTTTTTTCTTGGCAATAGCTGCTAACTGAGTAAGGGACTACATACTTAACTCTGTATCTGGTATCATATGACATGTCTGTTTTAATAACTACTTCCATTCCGCATGCCATAACAATCCAGGATCATAAATTCCTATGACTCTATGTTGTTCCCCTCCACTGTTTTTAAAGTTTACCAACTGGGTGTTACCAGTTAGAGGTGTGCCCCTGCACAGTCTGACACTGACAGCACTAATTGGACAGTGCTAGACTGTGCAGAGACATAACCCCCATTTGGTAACACTCAGTTGGCAATTCATTCATTAACAATAGAGTAATAAGAAAATAGATGTTCCAGAATGGCCTTTTAATGTGGAATACAAGTATTTTGTAAAACATACACGTCAGGAATTGTGACAGGTTTTCTTTAGGGTAGGGGCACTGCAGCTGAAACAAATGGGAAAGATTAAGGAGAGAACAAAGTCAGAGTAGTGGAAACAGCTGCAAGACAGGAAAGGAAAAGGGACAGATGTCTGAGAAGGAATTTAGCAGGTCAGGGATTGAACAAAGTCTGGGGATAATTAGTATTACATGCAGGTAAATGTGTAATACCGTAAATGGATGGTCCAGATCCACCAGAGCAAGTGCTGCTGTTTGCCAGAAATTCTCTGCTGTGAGAGGGGTACATAGAAAAGATTCACTAAAGGGGATGTCTCATCTTAACAACCCCTTTAAAAAATCTATTTCTGTGTTTAGGAATTCTAAAATGTTACCAATAACATAAATTTAAATATGGCATATGAGTGCACTAATGGCCAATGTCATAAAACATTTATGCTCACCTGGCTAAATTAAATGCATCATCAATGATCTGAGCTCGGTTAATAACAGGAATGTGCTGTAAAAAAAAAAAAAAAAGGAGAAAAATACAAGAATTATGTGACATTTCTTGTTTCTATAATTGTAAACAATCAGCAATATATTATAAGCCGTGTCTGTTTCCCAAATGACACTAAGTCATAACTGATACGAACCATACTGCAAGGTGTGATACCATGTGCCAGTTAGAGCTCATGCAGACGAATATAAGGGCTCCATGCCAGTGCGGTCTGCAAATAGCAGTCCACAATGCATGGGCATTGGCTGTGTGCACTCCGTGCTGCAGATGCAGACCCATTGACGTGAATAGGACATGACTTATCTTTTGACCCGAAAGCCCACAGAAGCGCTTCATAGTGCTTCCGATCCATGCCTCCGTGTCGTAAAAGATAGGACACGTCCTATCTTTTGCCGTATCTTGCCGTATATTGACTTGAATGGGTCCGCATCCACAACACGAAATGCACACGGCTGATGCCCGTATATTGTGTAACAACGTTTATGGTTTGCAATATGGGCACAGAGCCCTTACATTCGTCTACATAAGCACTTATGCAGCGCAATATTTTGTGCACAGTACACTGTGCAGACCCTAGTGACTAATTTCGGCAATGTTATACTAACCCTAACCCTAATGCTAACCCTAATACCAGGTGCCAATACCAGTGGGCAAGGATCTTCCAAAAGAATCATATCAGATTTATCTGTCATTATAGGGGTTCTCTGGGAATTAAGAAAATGAAAATATGTAAATATTACTTTATTATAAATATATTCCCAAATAACTTTCAATAGTTAGGGCTCGTTCACACAAACGTGTGCTGCCTGTTGCCGTATTGCAGACCGCATTTGTGGATCTGCAATACATGGGCACCGTTCCATGTGCATTCCGCATGGATGCGGACCCATTCACTTCAATGGGTCCGCAAATCCGGAGATGCGGAACAGTGCGGAACGGAAGCACGGAAGAGAACACTACGGAAACACTACGGAGTGCTTTCTGGGGTTCCATTCCATGTCTCTGCACCGCAAAAAGATAGAACATGCTCTTTCTTTTTGCGGAATGGAGGGATCGCGGACCCATTCAAGTGAATAGGTCCACGATCCCCATGTGGCTGGGTCACGGTCAGTGCCCATGCATTGTGGACCGCAATTTTCGGTCCACAGCACGGGCACTGGCTTCACACGGTCGTGTGAATGAGACCTTATAATGGCTCGTTTTGTCTAGGGAGCAATGATTAGGAGAAACAAAATGGCCGCCGTCCTGTTAGTACACACAAAGCCTGTCTTAATCACACAGCAGGACAAGTTACTTCACAACACTGAGTAAAAGAGCTGCCTCATTCTACTCTCTGCTCTACTGGTCAGGGATTATGATCCTGACTACAGTTCAATATGACATTGTCACGGATGAGGTAAAGGAGTAAACACCACACCGACCACCAGGGGGGAAGGGAAAAGCCACTAGGCCTCAATGCTAGGGAAGGGAAAGGGTAACCACCTAAAGAACCCTACTCCTAGGCCCTGACTCCTAACCGTATGGGCACCCCTTGAAGGTAGAAATATCCATACACAGGAACCTGGAAGCCCTGGAGCCCTAAAGATATTGGCAGGGCTGAGATGAAGATGAAGGAACAAGCATCTCCCTGAGGCCTAGTAACTACAACCAAGGGGAAAGACAAAATACAAACAAGCGAGAAACTTAGCTTATGTTGTAGAAGGATGAGCAGGAACTCAGGGAGAACCACACTCCAGCTCTTTCCAAAACCAAATGAAGCAATCTACCGCTTAGTCAAAAGGGTAGGGTCAGACTATAAAGGGTAGAAGTGATGACCACTGAGCATCAGCTGAGACAAGGGAAGTGGTCATTAACCCTGTCAACACTGAATCTAGAGAAATCAAGGAGGCTGTTAGATTCCTCCACGCTCAGCCAGTCTCCTTGATCTCCTGACATCAGTCACCTGAGGGACCGTGACAGATATTTAACTGAATATTTGTTGGAATGAAGTTTATCAGGACACATGAAGTACAGAGAGGACAGACTTGGGTAATGGAGACTGCACACAAGTGCTGCTGCTTATTATCCACATCTGCTCATGAACTCCGTTCCTACAGAGATTCAGCTAAAAATCTTATCATCTGTATTCGGGATCATAATCTCTGACAAGTAGAGAGGATGAGGCAGCTCTTTATCTCAGTGTGGTGAAGTAACTTGTCCTGCTGTGTGATTAGGACAGGTTTTGTGTGTACTAATAGGACAGCTGCCATTTTGTTTCTCCTAATGATTGCTCCCCAGACAAAACGAGCCATTATAAATAATGTAAGGTATTTGGGAATATATTTATAATAATGTAATATTTAAGTATTTTCATTTTCTTAATTCCCGGAGAACCCCTTTAATTGGTTGTTCAAATTAAAGGTCTTCATACACGTTAAGCTATTGTGAGCAAAACTCGTCATTTTCAGAGGCGCTGGTCACCAATGTACTGTGTATGGAGAGCTCCCAGACCTTCACCGACATATGATGCCAGGGTGTATGGGCACCTCAAGTGTGTATTTACAGTTAGAAGAATATGGCTGTAATTTGTGAATTTTTTCTTTATTTAGTGTTTTATTTTGTTAGTTTTTTCCCCTCTGTTTTAATGAACCGATGCAGAGCATCTAGGTTTTTGCTGTAATTATGGAAACCTCTCCAAGCAAACGCAATAAAAACTGCTAAAACTACAAACTAAAGATGAAATCCAAACTAATGCTTGAAATTGGCAATGTAGGCCAATATGTATCTCCACATATGTGTCTGCCTCTGATGTGCCTGCCTCTTGATTCTTATGCACCAATACAAAAAATTTTATCATCAATTTCCCCACCCTAAATCTGGCTAAGTCTATGTTCACATCTTTGTTTTGTAAATCTAGTAGTCTGATCTGGCAGAGGAACAGACTATCAAAGCTACCATATCTTGCATAGCCAGACACCGCTGAGCACTGCCAAATCCCCATTCACCAAAACTCAGGTACTCTGTTCTTCTGCCAGAATAGACAACCAACCAGATTTACAAAACAGAGTTGTGAACAAAGCCTAAGGCCGCTTGCACACGGCCGTTGTTCGGGCGTTGCGTGCATTGGAGACTGCAATTTGCGGTCCCCAATACACGGACAACTTCCTCGCAGCTGCCGCAACGCATCCAGTCCTATTCAACTTGAATGGATCCGTGATTCGTCTGCACTGCAAAAAAATATAACAAGTGCGGTGGCACGAACAGAAACACCATGGAAGCACTCCATAGTGCTTCTGTGGGTTTCCGTGCCTCCGTTCTGCACCGCAGCTCCGGATTGTGGACCCGTTCAGGTGAACAACTGTGTGCATGAGGCCTAACAGTGCTGGTTTGCTATTTACCCTTTAGCCATAATGAATTATCTTATGTGTGTCACCCCCCTGCACATCCAATACTCACCGTAAGGTCAGTGTCCAGCTGCTGAATCAATTTGTTCCAGTTTCCATCATCATAGTTAACCCTGTAGTATCCAGTCACATCAATGTTTGCGAGCAACCAGTTGTCTCCAGTTAACTGAAGTGAATTATTTGTCTCTGAAATGCAAGAAGCAATTGACAAAACCATCGTGCAACATACTGCCCAAGTCCTTTTGATGAAAGATTTTAAATCCAAGAATGGCCACAATTCCCCCCAGAAGAATCCATCTTTTTATTCGTTTGCATAATCCTCACTACTTTTCAGACCTATTTCATGGTACAGTTGTGAGACATGTACATGTGTGTATCATGCTTCGTGCAGCTTGTATATAGTTAGTGGTTAGGTTAGATCTCTTTATGTCCTGTAAGATCAGCAAAGCATTTCCGAAAGCTTACTGGCACTAAATATGCAGCCATAATACTGCATGGGTCCCATGTTTTGTCAGCCAAGCATTTATAGTTAGAAGTCCACATAGTATGCACAACTTGCAAATCTCCACTGGCTTTACATGCAATATCCATACTAGTCCATAAATATGTGAGAAGAGTTTTTCTACATATGCCTTTAGATACACAGCTGACTACAGAAAATAAGAATTTTATTTAGGATCATCTTCGGGGACTGACTTGCCATAGATCCTACAGGGAAATTTCCTGGTGGGCCAATGCCCACTTGACTGCACAAGGCCTCCTAACAGCTGCCAATCAGGTGCATAGCGATCCAGTGCTCTCAGTATTAAACTTCAACTGTATTTCCATCCTCAGGACGGTGATAGAGTTGAATGCAGTATTTTGTGCTATACTATAGAATTGCTGTTCTGCCTACTAATGTTGGCATTGCCTTCTGCCAGTTTGGCCCGACCTACAAGATTATGGCCACTTTTAGGTTTCTTTTTAGTTTAGGGCAACTTTATGGTTCAAGTCCGCCCTGGAATAAATCTCTTCTGTTTCCTAAATAAGTATTATGCTTAATTCAAGTGTAACATATACAGTGGATATAAAAAGTCTACACACCCCTGTTAAAATGTCAGGTGTCTGTGATGTAAAAAAATGAGACAAAGATAAATCATTTCAGAACTTTTTCCACCTTTAATGTGACCTATAAACTGTACAACTCAATTGAAAAACAAACTGAAATCTTTTAGGTGGAGGGAAGAAAAAATATACAAATAAAATAATATGGTTGCATAAGTGTGCACACCCTTAAACTAATACTTTGTTGAAGCACCTTTTGATTTTATTACAGCACTCAGTCTTTTTGGGTATGAGTCTATCAGCATGGCACATTCTGACTTGGCAAGATTTTCCCACTCTTCTTTGCAAAAACACTCCAAATCTGTCAGATTGTGAGGGCATCTCCGGTGCACAGCCCTCTTCAGATCACCCCACAGATTTTCAATCGGATTCAGGTCTGGGCTCTGGCTGGGTGTCATGGTCTTACCTGCTTGCTGCTCTCCTTCGTTTGACATGTGCTGGCGGCCATCTTGGGGTCTGGGTTTCTTGTAGCCTTCCACCCTGCGGCTCCTCCTTCCCCTGGGAGGAGCTGGATGCCTAGCTCATATATATAGGAGGTCTGTGGCTTCAGTTCCTTGCTTGGTCCTCTTGTGTTCACATGCTTCTAAGACTGCTGCTGCTTCTGGTTCCTGATCCTGGCTTCGTCTGACTACCCTGCTGGTTCCTGATCCTGGCTTCGTCTGACTACCCTGCTGGTTCCTGATCCTGGCTTCGTCTGACTACCCTGCTGGTTCCTGATCCTGGCTTCGTCTGACTACCCTGCTGGTTCCTGATCCTGGCTTCGTCTGACTACCCTGCTGGTTCCTGATCCTGGCTTCGTCTGACTACCCTTCTGGTTCCTGACCTCTGGCTTCGCAAAGACTCTGCTCGGTTTCACCATCCGTTTTCAATAAAGCCTTCTTATTTTCATTTATCTCTTGTTGTACGTCTGGTTCATGGTTCCGTGACATTAGGACCAAGCCATGAATTCTGACGGTACAGGGCCATCCTCGCTACCCACGCTGGTTGCCAGACTTGATCAGCAGGATCACCTGTTGGGTCGGTTTGCTGAGGCGTTGCAAACCCTGCTTGAACGCACGGCTCATTTCGCTCCCGTTGCCGATGGGTCGGTTGTCGCTCCTGGGCTCGCTCCTACTGCCGCTCCGGTTGTTGCGCCAGAGTCTACCCCGACACCTGATGTTGCGCCTGCGGTGTGTCGGGGTATGACCGGTTCTGCCCCTCTTCCACAGCGCTTTGGGGGAGAGCCAACTCAGTGCCGAGGTTTCCTTAACCAGGTGGGCATTTATTTCGAGTTGCTGCCACATGCCTTTCCTACTGAGAGATCAAAGGTGGGCTTCTTGATCTCGCTGCTCTCGGACAAGGCCTTGGCCTGGGCCAGCCCTTTATGGGAGAACAACAATCCGGTGGTTGCCGAGTTTTCCGGTTTTGTTGCTTCTCTTCGGAAGGTATTCGATGTGCCGGCTCGTGCTGCCTCTGCTGCGAAGCTCCTTATGTCCATCAGACAGGGTTCACGATCCGTAGCTGAATACGCCATTGAGTTTCGTACCCTGGCAGCAGAGGTGGGCTGGAATAATGAGGCTCTGGTCGCTGCTTTCTCTCATGGTCTCTCGGATGCCTTGAAGGATGAGGTTGCAGCTAAGGACCTACCAGTTGAGCTCGAGTCTCTTATTTCTTTCCTGATTTTGATTGACACCAGACTCAGGGAGAGACCTTCCTTTAAGGAGAACCTGCGGAGGTCTTCTAACAGATTGGTGCCTACGTTTGCTGTCCCACCCGTGCCTCCCTCTCCTCCCACGCCTCCTGGGGATGACTTGTCTGGGGGTGAACCCATGCAGCTGGGGTTTGCTCGCCTGTCCGAGGGGGAGAGGGCACTCCGGAGACGCGAGGGCCGATGCATGTACTGTGGTCTCGGTGGGCATTTTCGGTTGGCATGTCCGAACCGTCCGGGAAACAATCGTACCCTGAGATCCTGTCGGGGGCAGATCTTGGGTGGAGTCTCCTCGTCCCCGGTTTCCCGTGTTGACAAACCACTGATCACTGTTGTCCTCTCCTGGGTCGGGGGCTCGGTGACGACCCAGGCGTTGGTGGACTCTGGTGCTGGTGGTTTGTTCATTGATAGTGTGTTCGCTGCCGCCAATTCCATTCCTCTGCAGGCTCGAGGTTCCCCACTGGCTCTTGAGGCGATAGACGGCAGACCCCTTCTGCCGCCACACGTGACTCATGAGACCCTTCCAGTGGGGATAGCCATTGGTGCCGTTCACAGAGAGTCGGTCTGCCTCCAGGTTCTTTCGTCTCCACACTACTCGGTGGTCTTGGGGTACCCCTGGCTCCAGAAGCATAATCCGACTTTCGATTGGAGATCGGTCGAGATCCTCTCGTGGTCACCGCAGTGTGGGGCTAGTTGCATCCATGGGTCTGTCAAGTTGCTGTGTACTTCCTCGGACTCTCTGTTGCCTCCTGAATACGAGGAGTACCGGGATGTATTCGATAAGGTGCGCGCGGTTGCCCTACCTCCGCACCGCCCATACGATTGTGCCATAGAGTTACAATCTGGTGCCGTTCCTCCTCGTGGCAAAGTCTATCCACTGTCGGTAGCGGAGAATGAGGCCATGGAGGAGTACGTGAGGGAGGCGCTTTCACGCGGACACATTCGCAAATCTTCGTCCCCGGCAGGGGCTGGATTTTTCTTTGTGAAAAAGAAGGGCGGTGAGTTGAGGCCTTGCATCGATTACAGGGGTCTCAATCGCATCACGATCAAGAACGCTTACCCGATACCCTTGATTTCCGAGCTGTTCGATCGCCTTAAAGGGGCCACGGTCTTTACCAAACTCGACCTGAGGGCGGCGTATAACCTGGTAAGGATCAAGGCGGGCGATGAGTGGAAGACCGCGTTTAACACCAGGACCGGTCATTACGAATCCTTGGTTATGCCCTTTGGGTTGTGCAATGCGCCCGCAGTCTTTCAGGAATTCATCAACGATGTTTTCCGTGACCTGTTGCAGCAGTGTGTGGTAGTCTATTTGGATGACATCTTGGTATATTCTGAATCCATGGAGGCCCACATTCTGGATGTCAGACGAGTGTTGCAACGGTTACGAGAGAACAAGCTGTTCGGTAAGCTTGAGAAATGCGAATTTCACCGATCCCAGGTAACCTTCTTAGGTTACATCATTTCCGCTGAGGGGTTCTCCATGGATCCTGAGAAGGTTTCGGCTGTCTTACAGTGGCCCCAGCCCAGTGGTCTTCGTTCCCTGCAGCGCTTTTTGGGCTTCGCCAATTATTATCGGAAGTTCATCAGGGACTTTTCCATGCTGGCCAAGCCTCTCACGGATCTGACCAGGAAGGGCAGTAATTCCCAGGTCTGGCCGCTCGAGGCCATCCGAGCTTTTGAGGCCCTAAAGTCCGCCTTTGTGTCGGCTCCGATTCTGTCGCATCCCAACCCTGGGTTGCCCTTTGTCCTCGAGGTGGACGCGTCTGAGACGGGAGTAGGCGCCCTTCTGTCTCAGCGTAGAACACCAGAGGGTCCTCTGCTTCCTTGTGGGTTTTACTCCCGGAAACTGTCTTCCGCGGAGTGCAACTATCAGATTGGTGACAGGGAGTTATTGGCCATCGTGCAGGCCCTCAAAGAATGGAGGCACTTGCTCGAGGGTTCGGTGGTTCCGGTTCTCATCCTGACGGACCACAAGAATCTGACCTACCTTTCTGAGGCCAAGAGATTGACACCACGTCAGGCCAGATGGGCTCTGTTCTTGTCACGTTTTAATTACGTGGTCTCCTACCTACCCGGTTCCAAGAACATCAGGGCGGATGCCTTATCACGGCAGTACTCCGAGCTGTCCAGGGAGGAGTCGATTCCGACTTCGGTCATACCTCCGAATCAGATCCTGGCCGCCATTCGCACCAGCCTGACCTCTCCCCTGGGTGAGCAGATTTTGGCGGCTCAATCTGGTGCTCCCTCTGGGAGACCCAACGGCAGATGTTTTGTGCCTGAGGAGTTGCGCACTCGGTTGTTGCGAACCTACCATAACTCCAAGACCGCGGGGCATCCTGGAAAGAATCAGCTGTCCTGGGCTGTTTCACGTCTGTTCTGGTGGCCTTCCCTACGTTCCGACATCGCCGCATATGTAGCGGCATGCTCCGTTTGTGCCCAGAGTAAGTCCCCTCGGCACCTTCCGTTGGGTCTTCTGCAACCCATAGCCACCGGGGAGCGCCCATGGTCACACCTGGGGATGGATTTCATTGTGGACCTCCCTGCATCCCGAGGCCATACGGTCATTCTCATGATTGTGGATCGGTTTTCCAAAATGTGCCACTGTGTTCCTCTCAAGAAGTTACCCTCTGCACAAGAGTTGGCCACGATTTTTGCCAGGGAGGTCTTCCGGTTGCACGGTTTGCCTAAGGAGATTGTGTCGGATCGGGGGAGTCAGTTTGTGTCCAGGTTCTGGCGCGCCTTTTGCTCCCAGTTGGGGATTCATCTCTCCTTCTCCTCGGCCTACCACCCTCAGTCCAATGGGGCCGCAGAACGATCCAATCAGGCCTTGGAGCAATTCCTTCGTTGCTATGTCTCCGATCACCAAGACAATTGGGTTGACCTCCTGCCTTGGGCTGAGTTTGCCAGGAACACGGCGGTGAACTCTTCCTCTGGGACGTCTCCCTTCATGGCCAATTATGGGTTCCAACCTGCCGTGTTACCGGAGGTATTCTCTCCCCAGGATATTCCGGCTGTGGAGGATCACCTTTCCGTCCTACGTGCTTCTTGGGTACAGATCCAGAAGTCCCTTGAGGTCTCTGCGCAGCGCCAGAGACTCCAGGCTGATCGCAGACGAGCGCCTGCTCCTTCCTACCAGGTCGGAGACCGTGTATGGTTGTCCACCCGCAACCTCAACCTTCGAGTGCCCACTCCCAAGCTTGCGCCTCGCTTTGTTGGTCCCTTCCGAGTGCTTCGCAGGGTAAACCCGGTAGCCTATGCCCTTGCGCTTCCTCCTGGCATGCGGATCTCCAACGTGTTTCATGTCTCCCTGTTGAAGCCACTGGTGTGTAATCGTTTCACTTCCTCGGTTCCTCGGCCTCGTCCGGTCCAAGTGGGCAATCGTGAGGAATATGAGGTGAGCAATATCCTGGACTCACGCCTGGTCCGCGGTCGGTTGCAGTTTTTGGTCCATTGGCGTGGTTATGGTCCAGAGGAGCGTTCCTGGGTTCCCTCCGCAGATGTCCATGCTCCTGCCTTGCTCCGAGCCTTCCACGCACGCTTCCCTCAGAAACCGTTTTGTGCTCCGCGGAGGAGGGGCCCTTGAGGGGGAGGTACTGTCATGGTCTTACCTGCTTGCTGCTCTCCTTCGTTTGACATGTGCTGGCGGCCATCTTGGGGTCTGGGTTTCTTGTAGCCTTCCACCCTGCGGCTCCTCCTTCCCCTGGGAGGAGCTGGATGCCTAGCTCATATATATAGGAGGTCTGTGGCTTCAGTTCCTTGCTTGGTCCTCTTGTGTTCACATGCTTCTAAGACTGCTGCTGCTTCTGGTTCCTGATCCTGGCTTCGTCTGACTACCCTGCTGGTTCCTGATCCTGGCTTCGTCTGACTACCCTGCTGGTTCCTGATCCTGGCTTCGTCTGACTACCCTGCTGGTTCCTGATCCTGGCTTCGTCTGACTACCCTGCTGGTTCCTGATCCTGGCTTCGTCTGACTACCCTGCTGGTTCCTGATCCTGGCTTCGTCTGACTACCCTTCTGGTTCCTGACCTCTGGCTTCGCAAAGACTCTGCTCGGTTTCACCATCCGTTTTCAATAAAGCCTTCTTATTTTCATTTATCTCTTGTTGTACGTCTGGTTCATGGTTCCGTGACACTGGGCCATTCCAAAACTTTAATCTTCTTCTGGTGAAGCCATTTCTTGGTTGATTTGGATGTATGCTTTGGTTCGTTGTCATGCTGAAAGATGAAATTCCTCTTTATGTTCAGCTTTCTAGCAGAAGCCTGAAGGTTTTGTGCCAATATTGACTGGTATTTGGAACTGTTCATAATTCCCTCTAGCTTAACTAAGACCCCAGTTTCAGCTGAAGAAAAATAGCCCTGAAGCATGATGCTGCCACCACCATGCTTCACTGTGGGTATGGTGTTCTTTTAGTGATGTGCAGTGTTGTTTTTGCACCAAACATATCTTTTGGAATTATGGGCAAAAAAAATCAACCTTGGTTTCATCAGACCATAACACCTTTTCCCACATGCTTTTGGGAGACTTCAGATATGTTTTTGCAAAATCTAGCCTGGCTTGGATGTTTTTCTTCGTAAGAAAAGGCTTTCGTTTTGGCACTCTACCTCACAGTCCAGACATATGAAGAATACGGGAGATTGTTGTCACATGTACCACACAGCCAGTACTTGCCAGATATTCCTGCAGCTCCTTTAATGTTGCTGTAGGCCTCTTGGTAGCCTCCCAGACCAGTTTTCTTCTCGTCTTTTCATCAATTTTGGAGGGACGTCCAGTTCTTGGTAATGTCACTGTTGTGCCATATTTTCTCCACTTGATGACTGTCTTCACTGTGTTCCATGGTATATCTAATGCCTTGGAAAATCTTTTGTACCCTTCTCCTGACTGATACTGTACCTTTTAACAATGAGATTCCTCTGATGCTTTGGAAGCTCTCCGTGGACCATGGCTTTTGCTGTGGGATGCAACTAAGAAAATTTCAGGAAAGACCAACTAGAGCAGCTGAACTTTATTTGGGGTTAATCAGAGGCACTTTAAATGATGGCAGGTGTATGCTGACTCCTATTTAACATGATTTTGAAGGTGATTGATTAATTCTGAACACAGCTACATCCCCAGTTATAAGAGGGTGTGCACACTTATGCAATCACATTATTTTAGTTTTTTTTTTTTCTTCACTCCACCTAAAAGATTTCAGTTTGTTTTTCAATTGAGTTGTACAGTTTATAGGTCACATTAAAGATGGAAAAAGTTCTGAAATGATTTATCTTTGTCTCATTTTTTTACATCACAGAAACCTGACATTTTAACAGGGGTGTGTAGACTTTTTATATCCACTGTAGCTTAAGTCAGTTTCACACTGGCGTTTATATATTCCGGCAGGCTGTTCCAGCAGGGGTACTGCCATTTGCACACGTATTCTGCCGGAAGTCTGGCCAGCCCCATTCACTATAATGGGGACCGGCCGGAGACCTGGCAGCAGCACGGCAAACATGCCGAGAGGAGGCTGGGCAAAAACCGCTGTGTGCAGTAAGGATCTGGCAGGCTGTTCCCCTAAATAATTTTGTACAAAATGTATTTGCCAAGAATCTCAAATTCACTAAATAAGCATATCATTAGCATTAAAATCCTTTTTTGTATTTGGTTTGCTGTTGCATTGTATTTTTTTCTTTGTGTTTTCAGCCATAGCAACGTGCATCTGCGCATTGCTGACTGACTTTTTTTTTTTTTGCAGGCTGTTCCCCTGCCAGAACAGCCTGCTAAAAAAGATAAACGCCATTGTGAAACTGACCTTAAAAATGTACACTTTTTGTTCATACCTCTTTCTTTTGTTAGCCAGATATTTCCATTTCCAGAATTTTTGGTGATGTATGAAATAGGAACATACCATATATAGCTGAAATAGATTTAAAATAAAGTTAGATGATTAATAATTGTTGTAATATGTTGTTGTAATATGGTCAAGAAAGGTGCACATATTATTACAAGAAAAATTTGGGAGTAATTCACATTTTTTAATAACTGGCTATGTAATTCCTACCTGTCCAATAAACAACATTCATACAGAAATCATTTTGTGTTTATCACTTAAAGGGAACCTCAATATAATATTGTCTGAGCCATGAACTGATGTTGATGTTCATTTTGATATGCCATCCACATTTATGAATTATTATTTATAACCATATTGTATGTATTTATTATATCTCTTTATATATTAATGAAATATTCTTTGCGTTACTTTGGGCACGGTCGTTAACGTTTTGAAATATTGTACCTCGGCAACTTTATCTTGAATATTGGTTTATTTTGTATTCACTATATGATCTATTTATCACATATTTATATACATATGTTGTTTTTCTCTTTTTATATATAAAAATAATATTCTCTTTTTGTATAAACATTTTTTATATCTATTCAGACACTGATGGATGAATCTGTACACTGGTTTATTATGGCTCATTGTGTATTCACTAGATGAATTATTTTTGTTATTATTGCTCTTGGTTCCTACAGATATTGTCTTATAACAAACATGCGTTGTCGAGACATGAAACGGTATGATTGTGTGCATCATTACCTAATTTGTTCGTTCTACTCATTTTGCGTTCCATTTGGCCCTTTGTCCTTTTGCGTTCCACGGGACGGAGCTGCGCGATCTGTCGCCCGGACGTGACGTGGTGCCGGGTGCGTTTCCGGTCTGTGGAACGCATCACGGCATCGGCTTCCGGCCGGGCGCCATGTTGTGCAGGCGCACTCGCTGTTCCACCACGCCGGCTTGACCGGCACATGTCGCAGTGTTCAGACCGTGCACCGGGGAGCTCTGAGGTGGCGCCCCTCGATTTGCCCCATCTGGCCTTCCCCTCCTCCAATTACCTTAACAGGTTTGACCACAGATCTACTTACTTATAGGTTAATTATTGTAAATATAAGGACCTTGTAACACTGTTTTATATCTACATGGACCTCTGATGAAGCTAGTTGGGTACTAGCGATACGCGTGAGGATTCTTTTCCTGCTTGTCTCACTGAAGGGTTGCTTATTTTCCTCTCCCTGTGTTACCACTGTGCCACCTGATAAGTATACCGTTTTGGTTCTATGGATTATTTTTCCTTATTCCAGTATTGCATTACTCATGGTATCCTTGGATGATGGTTGTTTCATGCTTATCTATTTTCTCCCTTCAGTGGGGTACTGCTTTTTATATGTCCATGGTTTTAAACTTTGTGTCTTCAATAAATTAATATTTATTCTTGGAGGTGCGGCTGAGTTTGGTATTTCTTTCCCTTAGCTTAGCTTATACTTAAAGGGAACCTGTCACCTCCCAAAACCATCCCAAGCCACCAGGAGTACCTGCGTGTAGCCCGCAGTGTGTTTCTGATGATGCCTTTCTTCCGGAAGGCAGATTCAGCAAAAGTACTGAAAACGTTGTTTTATCCCCTACCCGGCGCGCTTCTCCACACATGCGTGAAGTCAAGGGCGCAGTGGCCTCCATGCTTCAAGTCACGATAACTGCGTCCCCTTCCCTGCCCCTTTGCTGTGACTGACAGCTGGCAGTTCGGCTGGCTTTGCCGAACTCTCTGCATAAGCGCTGTCAGTCACAGCGAAGGGGCAGGGAAGGGGGCATGGTTACCGTGACTTGAAGCATGGAGGCCGCTGCCCCCTTGACTTCAAGCATGTGTGGAGAAGCGCGCCTGGCAGGGGATAAAACAATGTTTTCAGTACTTTTGCTGAATCTGCCTTCAGGAAGAAAGGCATCATCAGAAACACACTGCGGGCTACACGCAGGTACTGCTGGCGGCTTGGGATGGTTTTGGGAGGTGACAGGTTCCCTTTAAAGAGATTATGTTTTTAAATGACTCTCCACCCATTAGGACCTGTTAAGGAAAGTATGCTTACCTGTTCCCCTAAGCTGGTTCTGGCTGTGTGGGTGTCCCACTGTCTTCACCGAAAATCGGTCCCCGCAGGCTCATATAAATGTCAATGAATGGCATCCCCCAAACTGCACTTGACTGCAGTGACATTCTGTTTGGAGATACATCGCTGCTGGAGCCAGTCATTGGCTGCAGCAGCACATGTGACCCCAGTCAATGTTGGAAGTTGGGGAGCAGTTAGTATGGTTCCCTTGACAGATGTTTTGAACTTGTACAGCCCCTTGTAATACATGCTAAACTTGTTTGGTTTTGCTGTTGCAGAGCTTTCTGTAAATCCTTGTTACCCTGGGTTGTTGTTTAGTTTACCTTAAGGGGGCCATGCCAAGTTTGCCAAGTTATCCCCTATGCATATCATAGGATATAACTAGCTGATCACTGGGGGTCTGACCTCAGAGACTCCCCACTGATCCCAAACAATCATTAGGAGAAATAAAATGGCCGCCGTCTTATTAGTACACACAAAACCTGTCCTAATCACACAGGAGGACAAGTTACTTCACAACACTGAGCTACCATGGAATGGAGTTCATGAGGAGACATGAAGTACAGAGAGGAGGGTGGGGATGTGGCTGATGAGCAGCAGCTATATTTTAATCAGCTACATTACCACAGCCCCACATTACCACAGTCCGTCCTCTCTGTACTTCATGTCTCCTCATGAACTCCATTCCTACAGAGATTCAGCTGAAGATCTTATCATCTGTATTCTGTATCATAATCCCTGACAAGTAGAGTAGAGAGGAGGATGAGGCAGCACTATGGCTCATTGTGGTGAAGTAACTTGTCCTGCTGTGTGATTAGGACAGGTTCTGTGTGTACTAAAAGAATGGCGGCCATTTTATTTCTCCTATTCATTGCTCCCTAAACAAAACAAGCCAATATAACTAATGAAAGGTATTTGGGAATACATTTATAATAAAGTAATATTTAAGCATTTTCAGTAATTTTATGAATTCCCAGAGAATCCCTTTAAACATGGTTTTACTGGTATTTGTGTATCAACCTGGTATGCACTTACTGCCTAAGTGCCTATAACCTTGTAAAAATAGCTAAAGAATCTTTGAAAGAAAGTAAAGCTGGACATAAAATGGACTAAAAAGATTCAGTGTATCTATTTAGTCACTCATAGCATTTGAAGTCCTGCTTTCATCTTCTAAACAGCACTGGATAATTAAGTCTTCACTTACATGAGTTGAGAGCAAAAAGAGATTTTTTTAAAATTATGTTTTCCATACGTCAGTCCCAGTGTAATCACCAGGACACATGGTAAGCATCTTAATGTACAACAATAACTACAAGCCAAGATCTTGAAAACAGACAATTGATACAAAATGTATACTTGATGTTTGCAAACCTGACTATGGTACAATGAATATACACTTTGCTTGTAAGTATAGTTGCGGACTGCAATGCACGGTCACCGGCCGTGTGCCCGCCGTCTATGGACGCAGGCCCATTCACTTTAATGGAATCCGCGATCTGCATCTGACTGTCCGCACAGTAAAAAAAGTAGTGCATGCACTACTTTTTCGCAGTGCGGAGGCATTGACAGAAAACCCACGGAAGCACTCCATAGAGCTTCCGTGGGCTTCCAATCTGTGTCTCTGTTCTGCACCGCATCTTCTGGATTGCGGGCCTATTCAAGTAAATGGGTCAGCATTCGTGATACGGTGAGCACATGGCCGATGCCCGTATATTGCTGACCCTCTGTTTGCAGGTCACAATACGAGCACAGAATTTCTACATTCGGTTGCATGAGGCAGGATGTCTGTATATGTTTTTTTTTTTAAATAATCCTCTCTTATTTTTTTTACGTTTTCCTGGTTATCTCCATGCAAATATTGCAACCTCGGTTGTGTCTGTACAAGCCCCCCTCTCCATACAGCATCCACATACAGTATATCCACAACGTGGCCACTTCATCCAACAGCTTCAACTACTAAATTATGCAGAAATGTTATTTTCTCAGATATTTACAAGTTCTCAATTCCATGATAGGAGCCGCTTTCCTTAGAAAAAAATTGTTTAAACTATCAACTTACTTAAATTCTGATGCACGAGACACTGTTGAGGTAGGATCCAAAAGAAAATGTTTCTGGATTAAAGAGCCATCTACTGTATTTATTGTCACCACTGGGAAACCCATCTGCAAGATCCAAGTGTTCATGATATTCTCAATTGAGTCTGGAAGGTAAACTGGGCTAGTTTCATTGTTATAGGCCTAGAGCAAAAACAAAATGCAAGAAAATTGAATTTAAAAGGAACAACCACCAACATTTCTGTTCCATGTGTATGTTTGGCATTGTTAGTCCATTGGCTTATGTGTGTTTCAGAATATTCATGTATTATACAACCAACAGAATGTCTGTGCCGCTACTTTACTTTCGTATTATACAGCTAATGAGTACATATGTACTGTATGTATTTATTGTCACAAGTGATCCTGGTCTACTCTCCTTGATTACCCAGGAGTCTACTGAACTGAAGAACATCTCTCAGATCTCGGCAGACCAGGAAAGTCTCCTGTAAAGGCTGCAGATGTACAGTACAGATCAATGACACACATTGTCATGCTCTTCTCTCACAGGGACTCAAAGCACCAAAATAGTTGTGTGCATGCAGTTAAAGGGGTCGTGCCATTAATAAAGATGAGCGAATCAAAGCTGACAAAGTGGAATTCAATCAGAATTTCAGGAAAAATTTGATTCGCACCGAAGCTGAATTTCCTCGCACTTCGTGGTAACGAATCCCATTTTTTTCCTAAAATGGCTGCTGCATGTGTGAGGACATGGAGAAAGGAACTCTAGGATCACCCATAATCCCATGCATGCAGCCAATCAGCAGCCAACCAGCCCTGTGATGTCACATCCCTATAAATAGCAGCAGCCATCTTAGATTCTGCTATTCACCAGTGTACTTAGTGCAGGGAGAGACGTCTGGAGGCGCTAGGGACAGTGATAGAAAAAAACGACTTTGTTCTAAAAAAATAAGATTTACAAGTGCAGGGAAAGATTATTCAAGGTGTAGGGAAAAGGATAGGGAGGAATCATTCCACAGCATTTATGTTAAACAAGGTTCAATAGGTGAGGTTACAGCCTAGGTGATAGGAACAATCCTTTTACACCTTGCTGCACTGACTGCGGATCCAAATTGCCATTATACAGCTCTGTAATTCCAGCAAACCGTTCTTATTAGGGTGCAAGTGCTGTTTGATACAGGCATTAACAGGGTTTATTACAAGGAAATATTTCTACATCTTATTTGCCCTTGTGCGGTGCAGTTATATGTTCTAAAGCATTTTTTGGACTGTATTAGTGGGAAAAAATGGCTTATTAGCCATTGTGCGGTGAAGTGCGAAAATTACAGCCCTTTTTGCCGTGTATTAGTGGCAAAAAACTGCCGCTCAGCGGTGCAGTTATCTGTTGTAAAGCCTTGTGTGGCGTGTATTAGCGGAAAAAGAAAAAATATATTTGCCGCTCAGCGGTGCAGTTATCTGTTCTAAAGCCTTTTGTGGTGTGTTTTAGTGGAAAAAGAAAAATATATTTGCCGTTCAGCGGTGCAGTTATCTGTTCTAAAGCCTTTTGTGGCGTGTATTATTGGAAAAAGGAAAAATATACTTGCCGTTCAGCGGTGCAGTTATCTGTTCTAAAACCTTTTGTGGCGTGTATTAGTGCAAAAACAAAAAATATATTTGCCGGTCAGCGGTGCAGTTATATGTTTTAAAGCCTTTTGTGGCGTATATTAGTGGAAAAAGAAAGAAATATATTTGGCGGTCAGTGGTGCAGTTATCTGTTTTAAAGCCTTTTTTGTCAAGTATAAGTGGAAAAAATAAGGGTCTATTTGCCTAAAGCCCTTTTTGGCGTGTATTAGTGGCACAAAAAAGTATTTGCCATTGTGTGTAGTGTTGGGCTTAATCGCGAATATCGGCACTTCGAGAATTCGCGAATATTTAGAATATAGTGATATATATTCGGAATTTCAAATATTCTGGATTTTTATTTCATCATTAACCTCCTTTCTTGCTTGTGGGCCAATGAGAAGGCTGCAATGTATTTGTCTGAGCTTAGCAACATCCTTAGCAACCAATAGGAAAGTTGCCTACCCCTTACTATATAAGAACCTCGCCAGCAGCAATTTTCTACAGTTTTTTTTAATGTTTTGAGAGAAACAGCAGTGTCATTGCTGTGCTCTGTGCTTTCCACACTACATTAGATAGATAGCTAGATACTGTAGCTTATATATTTATATAATACAGATAGTTAGGGGTAGATAGTCAGTGTAGGTTATATCCTGATATAGTGTAGCTGTTGCAGTGCAGTGTGTTAGGTAGTGTGATAGGTTCTGCTGTCCATACATACATGCAGCTCATGCGTGACACCTGCCGTTTGCTCAGGCCCTTTGAGGAGGCTACATTATTTGTCAGTCGCCAGGACTACGGGATGAACGATGTCATTCCACAGCTTAATGTCCTGGAACAGATGCTGGTAAATCTGGCTGGTCAGGGGACTGGAGACGTGGCACAGATCTCACGGTCACATGAGCCCTGTGGGGGCTGAACTGGAGGAGGAGGAGGACATTGGAGCACAAGCAATGTGTAGCAAAATGGGTGGTTTTTCTACACAGGTGACAGGAGAGGAGGAGCAGGAGCAGCCAGAGGAGCTACAGGGCGATGAGGAAGACGAGGCAGAGGACCCAGACACATCATGGCAGTATGCAGTGGAGATGGAGGCAGGGAGTCCCTCCAAGTCACTTGCACAAATGGCCCGATGCATGCTCACTTGCTTACATAGTGACAGCCGAATTGTCACCATTCGGCAGAGGGATGACTTTTGGCTCTCCACCTTGTTGGACCCTCGCTACCGGTCCAAAATGGGGGCCGTTTTTACACCTGCTGAGAGGGAGGACAAACTGAACTACTATAGAGACATCCTATGTAGTCAGTTGGCCGCTGACTATCTGCGCCATCGTCCATCCTCTCGAAGCTCTGAACAGGGGGGGGGGGCCTCTGTGCTCACGTTCCACTGCCATGACTGCTGGAGAGGGGTGGGGTGGCAGGAGCAGTACCAGCTCCATCAGCAGCAACCTTAATCTAGAGTCGCTGATGAGCAGCTTTCTTCACCCGCCTAGTGAAGTAACTACTCACCAGCAGCAGCATCTAGACCTGGAGCAGAACCTGAACCAGCAGGTGGTAGCATACTTGGAGTGCACCATGCCAGCTGTCATTGAAGATCTGCTGGACTACTGGGCAGCCAAACTGGATTTGTGGCCGCAACTGGCCGAGTTTGCCCTGGAAAAGCTGTCCTGCCCGGCCAGTATCAGAGCGGGTGTTTAGTGCGGCAGAGGCCATAGTTACCCCAAGAAGAACTTGCCTGCCCACCCAAAATTTGGAGAGACTGACATTTGTCAAGATGAATCAGGGGTGGATCAGCCAGGATTTCCACCCACCAATGGCTGATGCATCAGACTAGATCATCCATGGGGCCACACCAACACTTTGACAAAAGAGACCAATTTCTTCTGGTTACCTGCCTCAGCTACTATTCTGATGCTGTCACCCGCCTGATGCCACACATCTGAAGGCAAGTGCTCCATCTTTCACCCACCATCTTTAGCGGGTACTGGTATTGCCACCCACCTCCACACTATGTCAGCTTGCCACTCAGTGGCCTCCTGATGCTGCTGCCGCAACCTCCACACTATGTCACCTTGCCACTCTGGGGCCTCCTGATGCTGCTGCCACCTCCACACTATGTCACCTTACCACTCTGTGGCCTCCTCATGCTGCTGCCACCTCCACTCTATGTCACCTTGCCACTCTGTGGTCTCCTGATGCTGCTGCCACCTCCACACTGTCATTGTGCCACTCTGTGGCCTCCTCCTGATGCTGCTACGGCCGCCACCTCCACACTCTCTCATTGTGCCACTCTGTGGCCTCCTCATGCTGCTTCCACCTCACCACTATGTCATAGGGCCACTCTGTGGACTTCTCATGCTGTTCCCACCCCCCCACCCCTACTTCATGACTGAACCACTATTGTGCCTTTCGGCCTGGCTGACATCATAATTTATTTGACCCTTCTTCTGATCTGTCAGAAGGAAGGAAAAATGAGATGCACATCAGATCCTGTCTGTGTAGCAGCTGTAAGGCCTGTATGGTCCCATCAGAATTGGCTTGTGATTTGGTAGTCAAAAGCAGGAGTGGGTACAAAACACTGAAGACATGCAAATATTCTGTTTATGTGTCATCTCTGTTTTGGATCCACTCCTGTTTTTTTTTTGGCATTAGCAATACTGATGGATTACTGACCAAATGCTGACCGACTGAAGGCGGATGCTCCACAGACAGGATCCGTTTTTTTGTGGGTTATTGTTCTGACGGATCAGAGCAAGGGCAAAATAATCAGCGACGTCAACACAAACTTATTGCTGACACCCTCTCCCCTCTGTCGGGGGGGGGGGGGGGGCTCTACTTGTATAAGCATTTAATAGAACAAGTTCTGTAGACATGTGGAATCAGCTGACGATGGTCTAAAAGAAGTGCGCTTTTTCTTGGCACTAACATCGACCTGTAAGGGCTCATGCCCACGAACGTAAAGGCCTCCGTGCCCGTGCTGCGGACCGCAAATTGCGGTCCGCAATGCACGGGCACAGACCGTGGGGCAGCCGCATGCGGATCGCGGACCCATTCACTTGAATGAGGTCTGCGATCCGCATCCAACGGTCTGCACCGCAAAAAAAGTAGTGCATGCACTACTTTTTTGCTGTACGAGGGCACCTACAGTTCTTCCGTGGGCTTCTGATCCGTGCCTCCGTTCCGCATCTCCAGGATTAGGTCTGTGATCCGTGATGCGGGATACACATGGCAGGTGCCCGTACATGAGCCCTAAGGCTGAGTTCATACTTGAGTTATTTGGTCAGTTTTGGCCCCGTGACTGCCCAAATAAGTAAAGTGTGCAGTGGTTCTAAGTGCGACGCCTGTCATCTGCATGTCATACGGACTCACAGTATTATTTCACTACCAAAGCAGACTCCCTATGCGTGTTACTGCAAGGCACAGTGTTCTACACCACTATAAAGGCTCTCTGCAGCCAGGGAATAGCCGTTTTTTAACTAAATTTGCTGCAAATATATTTGGATCGAACCAAATTTTTTTTTTACATTTCGGCGAACCGGCGAATCAAATTTTTGAAAAATTCGCTCATCTCTAGCCACTAATATATAAGTATTCCTCCAACAGATATCACTTTCCCCAAATGCCACCATTTATCAAAACTGCCTTATTCTAACGTTATTTGTGGTCGAGGCTACGGAAAATAGGATATGCTAGCTGAGGGGGGGAAGCTTAGTAAGGAAACTAACTGATGGCTGGTGGTGTGCCCTTAGCCATGAGCGCGTGTAAGCCTATAAGGGGGCATACCCTAGGAGAAAAGGAATAAATAAGGGAGGGAGGGCCACTGGATGCGCATGCAGGGTGTGAAACACCCCGTGCGGGTTATAAGCGCACCTGCACCCCTCCCACAAATGCGGGCTGATTAACTCAGTCCTCTAATTTGTGGTCGAGGCTACGGAAAATAGGATATGCTAGCTGAGGGGGGTGGGAGCTTAGTAAGGAAACTAACTGATGGCTGGTGGTGTGCCCTTAGCCATGAGCGCGAGTAGGCCTATAAGGGGGCAAAAAAACAAACGTAGGAAAATGTATATATTAATTTTATTGTAAATTCAGAGAGCATGCAAGCTTTTGATATCTCAGCATGAGGATTAGGAATGTACCGGGAAAAACAGGAGGACTTCCAACGACCCATTTTCTTAATGACATGTCCGGCCACCCCGTGCTTCGATGCCGCGGAGGCAGCTCTGATTCTGAAGGAATGCCCGGATATGGTGGCAGGATCGAAGCCTAGGCCGGAGGCTAAGGATCGTACGTGGGAAATGAATTGGGAAGAGGTTAAGGGTTCTTGAAAGGAAGCAGGGGACTGTCGGCCGGAGCGTCGCCCAATACCGTAAGAAGTTTTCTGAGGACTTTGACTGGGCACCAAGCGTTGAGAGTTTCGAAATGCTTAATGATCACTGGAGGACCTGTTTGGGAGGTTTTTGAAGACGCGAGACGGAAGATGAAGTGGTTGTGCTGCCATTCTATCTGGCCTTTTAATGGATCCCTGTTTCTAGAGGAGGTGCTGGTGAACTCTCCTGGTCTCAGGAAGCCGTAAAAACTTAAATATATGGCGGCTTTGATGATAATGCTAGGGTATGGCCCAAAAGGATCCCCGTCTAGTGAGGTGGACAGTTTTCTGAAGAGGTCATCTGATACCGGCTGCCTGACGGGGGGTGGTCTCCTTACTAGATTTCTGAATACCCTTGAGGGTAGCTTTAACTGCGTGGGAAGAGAATATTGATGCGCTACCAGGGCACTCGAGCATGGAATAATGCTGTACTCCTGACAGGTACAATCTAATGGTGCTATAGGAAAGCTTGAGTTCCGTGTGACAATAAGCCAGAAATGCCAGAATGTAGGAAATTTTGTCGGTGTTGTTCCCGGGATAGGAAAGCGAGAATTTGGTGAAAACTTTCCATGCGGTTCTGTAATTTCTGGCTGTATTGGCCGACAGGGATTTGTGGATGAGGGCCTTGGCGACTGCGAGGTGCATGCTCAGTCCATTATCAGTGTGTGGAAGGCTGGCGGGGTTAATCCTATTTGGTCTGCTTCTGGCACCACCTGAAAGAAAGCGGGAAAGTTGAATCGTGACAGAGCATCGGCTGCTAGATTCTTAGAACCCTGAATATGTTTATAGAGGAAATGGAAGTTGTGACACATGGAGAGTCAGACCAGTTTGCGTACAAAGGACATGACTCTGGGGGATTTGGACCTACCTTTGGTGAGGATTTCTACTAAAGACTGATTATCAGTCACAAAAACAACTGGGGAATTGGCCCAAGAACTGCCCCAAAGCTGAGCGGCTGCAATATGGGCTAAATTTCCAAGAGGGGCGAAAATCTAAGGGCTTCCTTGTCTGACAGGATTTCGGACGGCCATGGACCTGCGTATCAATGATTGTTGAAAATTGCGGCGAACCCGCTGGAGGCTGCGGCGTCCGAAAAGACAGTAGGAAAGGCGGGATTCCATTGTGGCACAAACAGGGAAACACCGTTCCATTGGGACAAGAATTCGTCCCACATGGACAGGTCAGCTAGGGCCTGGGAATCCAAGTGCACTAGGGAGTCCTGATCTATGGCCGTGGGCAATAGCTTAAGCAACCTAGAAATGAAGGCCCTACCTTGGGGCATAACTCTTGAGGCAAAGTTTAGCATGTCTAGCAATGATTGTAACTCTGTTTTAGTGAGGGTATTAGAAACTAGCGACTTAGAGATGGCATCTTTGATTTTTGTGATCTTCTCCTCTGGCAGCCGTGCCTCCATTTTTACGGAGTCCAGGACGATGCCTAGGAAGGTTACAGCCATGGCGGGGCCCTCTGTTTGTGAAGATGCAACTGGGACATTTAGATTTGAAAATAATTGTGAAAGGAATGCTAGCCTGTCAGGTAGACGACCCGGTGCTTCGACTAAGAGAAAGTTGTCCAGATAATGGATAACCATTGGGCAGTGGCAATGGTTAACCAACATCCAGTGCAGCGCTTGGGCGAACTGGTCGAACAACCAGGGACTGCTCTTGGAACCGAAGGTCAACCTGTTGGCGAAATAATACATATCCTGCCACTTGATACCGTAAAACATCCAGAGCTGAGCCTGGACAGGCAGGAGCTTGAAGGCATCAGCGATATTACATTTTGTCAACCAAGCTCCCCTGCCTGCCAGCAGGATCAGCTGAATGGCTTCATCCACTGAGGAATAACGCATAGAAAACTCCTTGGATGGAATTAGGGAGTTGAGGCTGGGTATATGAGAACCATGAGGAGCGGACAGGTCATAAATTAAACGCTTTTTATTTGTAAATTTTTTTGTGACAATCCCAATGGGACTGACTCTCCAGTAATCAAAAGGCACTGAGAATAAGGGGCCGATTAGGAAACCTTTTTGAAGTTCGGATTGGAGCAAGGAAGTTACAGAGTCGGGATCCCTAACTGCGGATAAGAGGTTGTCCCCTTCCCAGGTAGACTGGGGCAAAGCTACTAGCCCTGTGTGGAACCCTTCTGTGAAGCCAGCAATGAGGAACTGGACGAAGGAGGGCTCGTAATGGTCCTGTAGTAGAGTTGCGAGCAACTCTATGTTAACCCCGCCTAGTCAGGACTGCCTGGACCTTTGTGGGCAGGTAGTTTGGGGGTGGGCCCTAAAACAGATTGTACAAATATGGAGGGCTCGGCACTTATTGTAGTTGCAAGCCGCCAGATTGTAATTGTTACATATCTGATTCATGCCTAGCAGGACTATGGGTCTACCCAGTTTATCTAAATTTGGTACCTGCCTGGGGAGGCCTGACGGGTCTGGAACAGGAGTGGCCGAGAAGGTGGAGGCTAAATTAGGACACCAGTCAGATGTACAGTACAGACCAAAAGTTTGGACACACCTTCTCATTCAAAGAGTTTTCTTTATTTTCATTACTATGGAGGCATTAAAACTATGAATTAACACATGTGGAATTATATACATAACAAACAAGTGTGAAACAACTGAAAATATGTCATATTCTAGGTTCTTCAAAGTAGCCACCTTTTGCTTTGATTACTGCTTTGCACACTCTTGGCATTCTCTTGATGAGCTTCAAGAGGTAGTCCCCTGAAATGGTCTTCCAACAGTCTTGAAGGAGTTCCCAGAGATGCTTAGCACTTGTTGGCCCTTTTGCCCTTACTCTGCGATCCAGCTCACCCCAAACCATCTCGATTGGGTTCAGGTCCGGTGACTGTGGAGGCCAGGTCATCTGGCACAGCACCCCATCACTAAAAGTAATGATGGCCACTCTTTTTTCTTTACTTAGCTTTTTTTTTTCTTGCCATAATAGTACAAATTCTAACAGTCTATTCAGTAGGACTATCAGCTGTGTATCCACCTGACTTCTCCTCAACGCAACTGATGGTCCCAACCCCATTTATAAGGCAAGAAATCCCACTTATTAAACCTGATAGGGCACACCTGTGAAGTGAAAACCATTTCAGGGGACTACCTCTTGAAGCTCATCAAGAGAATGCCAAGCGTGTGCAAAGCAGTAATCAAAGCAAAAGGTGGCTACTTTGAAGAACCTAGAATATGACATATTTTCAGTTGTTTCACACTTGTTTGTTATGTATATAATTCCACATGTGTTAATTCATAGTTTTGATGCCTTCAGTGGGAATCTTTAATTTTCATAGTCATGAAAATAAAGAAAACTCTTTGAATGAGAAGGTGTGTCCAAACTTTTGGTCTGTACTGTATGCAGTATAGACTGGCAGGAAGCGCAGGAAGGGGCTTTAAGACCTACGAAATGCCGGCAAAAGAGTTCCATGTCTAGCACAGCCCAGTTGGTGACATGATTGAACTGTGCGATTGCTGCGGTGGCTTTGGCTGATAATGAGCGATGGTAATCATAAAAGGCGTAGCCGCCATACTTATAGCCCAGGTCGGTGACGCTATAGAGATACGTGTCCAGCTTCTCCCGTCTCCCCGGCTGGCCGGAACAGATGATGTCGTGGAAAAGGCTAAAAGCCAGGACAAATTCTGGGATGGAAAGCTTCTTGTTGAGACGGGCATCCTTAGATTTAAGGACTACGGACACGTCGCCGCAAGCGATGGTCTTATTCTCTGTAGTATCATGAGTGGTGATAAGTATGGAGGCCAGATTTATGTCTTTCCCTGCCAAAATGTCCTTCCTGATGTTCTCAGGAACAAAGTGGGCGGGGGAAATATAGGGGGTGCTGAGAACCCTACCTGGAGAGGGGCAGTGGGAAGTTGAGGAGACTGGCGCGGGAGGGGCCAGCGGCTCGGCAGCCGGAGCCCGGTTCTCGACAGCGAGGAGTCTAGACTGCATGTTGAAGACCGCGCTGGAGATACCGTTGATTGAGGCATGTAGTTGCTGGAGGGAGGTCTGAATGGAGGATATGGACACCTGCTCCTCAGCGGAAGCTGAAGTGCCGGTGACCAAAAGTTTATATAGCTCGACCTTCCTGGCGGAGGCTGGGTGACGAATGCCTCGGCGATTCAGCTCAGCAATTAGCTTTGGCACGGTCCAGTTGCGCAGTGACATGCAAGTAGGATGCTCGGAGACTTGGAACTCTGGCATGGAGATGGAGTCTTCAATGTCGGACATGTCAGACATGACTGGGCTGACTGAAATACTGAAGACCTGGAGAAGAAAAAAGATGGACACAACAAATGATGGTGATGGAGAATAAAGCAGATTAAATATTAGTGAGACAGACGAGGGAACGGAGAGGTGCTGCCGAGCGAGTCCCGGAAGAGATGAGAGCCGAACGACCTAGGGTGAACCAGAAATAGAGAGTGCGATGTGAACTACGTGGCCTGAAACGTGCAGGCGGTGGAGTTGGGAATGTGAAACCTGGCCGGCGTGGCAGGTTGACCCTATGGGAATTGGAGCAGCGAGACCTGGTTAGGGAGACAGGCAGTGACCTTGACTACGAGGCCTGAACTGGGAGGCTGCTTTATCCTGAAATTTAAGCTACGTGGCCTGTGACGTAACAGGCGAGAATTAATAGAACGTAAACCTACCGACGTGGCGGGTTATCCCTATGCGAATTGACTATGAGACCTGGCTGGAGAGGTCAGCGGCAACAAAGGCACGGCCTGGTTGATCCTAAAAAATTTTGAGCTACGTAGCCTGGGTCGTAACAGGCGAGAATTTAACAAACGTAAACCTACCGACGTGGCAGGTTGTCCCTATGTGAATTGACCATGAGGCCGGCTGGAGAGGCAGTCGGAACAGAGGCCTGATCTGGGAGGCCGCTTTTATCCTGAAATTTGAGCTACGTGGCCTGTGACGTAACAGGCGAGAATTTAACAAACGTGAACCTACCGACGTGGCAGGTTGTCCCTATGTGAATTGACTATGAGGCCTGATTGTTGGCAGGTGGTGGCCGAGGCCTGGCTTGGTTGGGCGGGGTTATCCGAGTGGAGAAGCGAATGGATAGAAAAGACGAGACTTGGTGGGGTGGCAGGCAGATGCTAGAGGGAGCAGAAAAAGATTTGTTTGTGTGACCAAATACCACTAAAAAGGCGTGCAGAGGCGACATGGAGCCGCAGAGGAACCGTACCTTGAAGCTAAGTGAGGAGGTAAAATAGAGGAGGTTCGCTGAACCTGGCGTGGATGACAATGGGCCGCGAGGCTGGAAGCAATAGGGAACGTATACAAGAGTAAGTAGGTAGAGCAGGAAAAAATGTGTAGCGCGGAAGGGGGTCCGGCGGGCCCGAGTGGAGCGGAACCGCGGGATTCACTCTCCACCCTCTGCCATACAGGGGAAAAATTTTTTTTGGGGGGGGAAATTTTATATATATATATATATTTTTTTTTATATATAGATGCATATACATACATGCATACATCCAACAATTGTTTAGATATCCTCTTTTTTTTATATATATACACATACCCAAACATATATCTTTATTAAAAATGATTATATATTTTTTTAAAACAGCCAAGAAATGTATGTTGAGTGAACGATTAGATAATTTAAAGTGGTAGGTGTGGATACATGCTCACAGTGACTTATTTTAAAACAACCCCAGACATGGAGATGACATGCTGCCTGTGGTTTCGCTGGCCTGCTTGTCTGATAGACATCGAGTGCTGGCCAGCAAAACCACATAGCAACAGGGGTTCCGTTCCCCACCCTGCAAGCGTTGGGGCCAGAAAGGAGCCATCGAGTGTCGGAAGCGTTTAGACATGCTGCGGCGTGGTTACATGTGCGCAGGCCAGGGAGGCGGACCCGTTGCTGCGAAACCAGTACGCTGAGGCCAGCCCCGGACCTAGCATCCCACGTGACTCTGCAGCACCGGCAGTGAGGAAGTGCGGTGACCGGCCGGGAGCGAGGGCGGCAAACGAAGAAATACTGCGGCTGAAGGGTAAGGAATGAGGGAAACGGGAGAAAGGGGGGTACTTACCCTGTAGCCGGAGGGATGCGGCAGTGGAGGCGAGGGACCCGACGGACCCTGCTTACCTGTAATGGCGCGCTGCGATGGGGGGCCTGACGCTCGTAGTGGAAGTTCAGCACCGGAAGAGCACGCAGGGTGTGAAACACCCCGTGTGGGTTATAAGCGAACCTGCGCCCCTCCCACAAATGCGGGCTGATTAACTCAGCCCTCTAATTAGTCTATCATTGACCCTGATGCAAATCAGTTTAAATTTTCAGTTGCTGGCGGTTACGTCCTGCTTTGGAGCCTTATAATGTAGGACGTAAGAAGCGTTATTGTTAAGAACAAGGGGCGTGGTTAGTGTCACATGATTGCTGATTATCAGGACACATCTCACTGCCCTAAGGCATGATGGGACAACAGGACCATGACAAACCAGGAGTAAGGATTCAAGCATGGGAGATAAGAGAAAACTGTAATGGTTCATGCACACAAACGTTTTTTTGCGTTCCGTATACGGGCCGTATTTTGATTCCGTATACGGTCCATATACGGAACTATTAATTTCAATGGGTCCGCAAAAGATGTGGATAGCACTCTGTGTGCTGTCTGCATCTGTTGCTCCGTTCCGTGGCCCCACCAAAAATTATGAGGCATGTCCTATTCTTGTCCGTTTTGCGGACAAGAATATGCATTTCTATAATGGGCCTCCTGTTCCGTTCTGCAAATTGCGGAAGGCACATGGGCGGCATCCGTTTTTTGCGGATCCGCAATTTGCCGACCTCAAAAAACGACACGGTCGTGTGCATGAGCCCTTAATGAGGTAAATTTGGAAAAAGAATGGGGAGCAAAAGTAATTGAAGTAAAAACTTTAGAGTGAAAAGTAGTTTATGGCAATCCAACAATGCCTTTTCATATCCCATGTTAGAGACTATGGATATCATAGAGGGTTCTTACTCTGCCAATCCATCGATTACTTGGTGGCCCATTCATTTAAATACATATCTATCCCGGCCGTGTATGTCTAGACGTCGTGTCTAGTGCTTAGCAAAGCCAGACCCACATTAATCAGCTGATCATAGGCTGGATTCTATTACAAAGTCGAAGGCGTTGTCTTGTGAGACAACCTTTTTAACCCATTAAGGACTAGGCCAAACTTCATGTTTTCCGTTTTCATTTTTTTCTGCCCCACCTTCCAAGAGCCCAAGGTTTTTTTTTCTTTTCATTCACATAGCCTTATGAGAGCTTATTTTTGTGGCACAAGTTGCATTTTTAATGTCACCATTTCATTTACCATATCTTGCATTGAAATATGGTGAAAACTGTTTTTTGGGGGATTTTATTCTTACTGCGTTCGCTATGTCCTAAAAACATGATGACTGCATGTGAGTCGGTACAATTACAGTGTTACCAAATTTCTATAGTTATTATTTGTTTTACTATTTAAAAAAAATATAAAATATGCTTTGCATCGCTGTATCCTGACACCCATAACTTATATTTCCATCCACAGAGTTTTGTGTGGTCTGTTTTTTGTGGGGAGATCTATAGTTTTCATTGGTGCCATTTTGGGGAATATAGGATTTTTTTAATTAGTTTTTGGTTAAAATTTTTGGAGGGCTAAGGTGACCAAAAAATGAGAAATCGGTGCATTTAAAAAAAAATTTCTGTTAAAAAAATTTACGCCCACATAGCCAAGATCGGACTTATCTCCTGATCTTTGTGGCCAGGTGTCAGCTGGAAGACCCTTTAAAATCTGATTATTTGAAAACCAAGTGCGGGAAGTTAATGCAATCCTGTTGAAAAGTTCTTTATTTTTGCATGAACACATATGGGCCAGATTTATCATTAGCTCAAGTCAGAATAATGGAGTGAAAAAGTCATGAATTTTTGCGCAATAGATTAAACTGCGCAAAAATGTGCGACTTTTATTGGCTCTGCACTATACTTGCCAGTTTTCTGAAAGTGGCGTGTTTTCTTATGTAAATGAATCTCTAGACAGGTTTACTATTGTGACTATTTAAAAAATTGCAAAAAAGTCGAATAAAAAGCGCAATTTCACTCCAGTGAGGACCATGCTTATATTATGCGACTTTTTATTAGAACATGCGACTTTTTCGTAAAGACGTGCGACTTTTGTAAAGCTGCTTACTGACGGATAAACTGCTACCGTCAAACCACATTTATTACAGTCTTAAAGGGCCGATCATAAATCTGACTTGGCTAAAACTGACTTTACCCATATGTGAAAGTGGAGTGAGCTGTCAGAGTCATGATAAATCTGGCCCATAGGCTTTACAATCTATCTAAGAAGATTGACCATTTATCTAAACTTACTTCTTGTAAGGAATTCCACAGATTATTATACACTGTATTTTGATACGCAAATTCTTTAAGGTAGGCCTAGGAAAAAGGTGACAAGAAAGTTAACATAGACAGCTGAATAATAAGGTTTCCTGCACATGGCAAAGCTATGTTAATATAGATTATATGCTATCATGCAACGTCATACTTGAATTCCATATAAAACTGGAGGCATGCACAGGTACAGTCAGGGAGGAATCGGAACTTATAGTGGTTCTGTAAATAAAAGCCTAAAAGTGGCCCCATGTTGCAGGCAGGTCCAAATTGACATAAGGCAGGGCCAATATAAGTAGACAGGTCATACCCAGAATTTCACCCAGGCAGCCCGCCAGAGAAGAGCACTGGAGCATTTGATTATTATTGGCAGTTTTTTCCTTGTAAATATTCTATGATCTACAGGTTTCTATGCATTATAGATTACTATCGTAAAGAAGGGAAGCATCTAGAAAAGATCTTCAGAAATTTCGAAGATCAAAATACTTATAGTGATCTTCATAACAAAACATGGAATGGGGGCCCCCGCAGCCACCCCAGATACCAGGTTACAAGAAAAGCTTATTTCAGTCAAAATTTTGTCCCCTGCATCCCTCTCTCTCCCACCACACCCTACCTATTGTGATTTTTTTTCTATATTTGCTTGAAAATATAGCATGAAATATAGAATGAAATTAGTGAATAAAGTTTACGTTTCGTCTTGTGAGAACAGAGCAAAACCCTCATTTGGTGGGCCCAAAAAGTGGCCTCTGTGCATACTACTACACATACATCCTTGGTTGCTTGCTAGGTGTGATTTGATTTAGAAATGAAGCTGCAGAAAATTATTTTGACAAGCAGGCGGTACTTACATTCAGTCCCTTTACAAAAAGTTCTTCAGTGAGAAATGAGGACAACATCCGAATAACCACTCCACCCTACAGTGAATGCAAGAGTAATGAAAAGATGATTACCATAGATAGTAATTTCCTCTTCAGTGTGCTTCTTGATGTGCTAGTGTTATCTACTGTGTGTATGATGCTTGTCTAAAAAGTTATCGCTGGTCAATAAAGAGCCGGCTTCCTCCTCTATATAGTGAATGGATGTCAGACTGTTAGAGGCAGCAGTGATTTCATGTTGCTTCCTGCCAACAGAGGGGACATTGTGGCAGAGTGTGGGAAGAGATTATAAAGGGATAAACGGGAGACCTGCTGTGACTACTGGGGTTGCAGTAACCATAGATGAAAGAGCATGGGGAGTCTCTGCTGTGACTATACATGGATATGAGGGAAGGAATCATGCTGTAAGTAGAGGGGGGGGGGGGAAAGAAAATGTCAGCTTTCATAACAGTTAGGAGGGGGTGGGGGCTGTAGAACCTGCAGGGGAAAGAGGGTGTAGGGGCTACAGAAGAAATGGGGCCTGCTATGTTTACTGGTGAAAAGTGACTGGGGTAATGAAAGTTGGTAGAAATGGATAGGCTATAGGGATTCTGTGTGTTTTTTATTTTCTTTCTTTTAAAATATAACCTTTTTTTTCTTATTCAAAATAGACAAAAAACAAGAAGAAAAATATATATCTGTGTATCTTTTTCATCAGAAGCCTAAAGTCATAGTAAAAAAATTATCAAAAACATTATTGTGTTGTTTGTTTTTCTTTTTTATATATGTATTAGAGATGCTGGTATTTAGGTTTAGATCTGTGTATGGGTGGTAGATGTGTTATCTTTCACACATCACTGCTCCAAACACTGTGTAAAAAATGTATCTTTATTATATGATTTATTTATTCACAAAGGTAGCTACTTGCTTAGGCTAACATTTTAGATACTGATACATTGCTTTGCTTATTTCTAAGTATACTAGACCACAGTATTATTTAATTGCTCTCTATTAGAGCTGCTAAACAATAGTGTTGAGCGCGAATATTCGAATTTCGAATTTTTTTCTCGAATATCGCAATTTCGAGATTTCGCGAATATTTAGAATATAGTTCCAAATATTCGTGAAATCGAATATTCGGATATTTTTTTTTCAAAAATAAAAATCGTACGATTATTTTAATCGTACGATTTTTTTTCTTTTTTTTTCCTGTATAAGGCAACGTTCCTATGACTAATAGTCATAGGAACGTTGCCTTATACAGGAAAAAAAAAAAAAAAAAAAAAATCGTACGATTAAATTAATCGTACGATTTATTTATTTATTTATTTTTTGCCTGTATAAAGCAATGTTACTATGGCTAGGCTAATATGTGTATTTTACGAAATTTCTTAATATTGCTCTAACTTTGTCTTTTAGAATATTCGTAATATTGCTCTAACTCTGTCTTTTAGAATATTACGAATATTCTAAAAGACGAAGCTAGAGCAATATAAAGAAATTTCGTAAAATACACATATTAGCCTAACCATAGTCATAGGAACGTTGCCTTATACAGGAAAAAAATAAAATAAAAATAATCGTACGATTAATTTAATCGTACGATTTTTTTATTTTTATTTTCCTGTATAAGGCAACGTTCCTATGACTATGGCTAGGCTAATATGTGTATTTTACGAAATTTCTTAATATTGCTCTAGCTTCGTCTTTTAGAATATTCGTAATATTCTAAAAGACAGAGTTAGAGCAATATTACGAATATTCTAAAAGACAAAGTTAGAGCAATATTAAGAAATTTCGTAAAATACACATATTAGCCTAGCCATAGTCATAGGAACGTTGCCTTATACAGGAAAAAAAATTGAAAAAAAATCCTACGATTAATTTAATCGCATATTATTCGCGAAAAATAAAATAATTACGAATATTTGATTTCGACGAAAATAATACGAATATTCATTCGAATATTCGCGAAATATCGCGAAATTGAATATGGCACCTCCCGCTCATCACTACTAAACAACTGGATTTAGCAGCTCTACTATGCAGAACATGTGTATGTTGAACAGTTTACCTTACTATAAGCGATGAAATCAAAAAGTGCGCTAATTTCTTCTGTTGTATTCACATCTTCTTCCTTTGAAGTGAGCGGATGAGAAGACGCTAAAGCATCGACACCCATCACTGTGTGCAGATCATTAAGCACTATCAGGTCTTTCTGTAATTGTCAGAAAACAAAATTCATAAGTACCAGAAATTCGTTTTGCCAAAATTCTATGTATTTCTAAAACAGCAAACCAATCTTTTCTGTTGATGTCTGTGTGGTTGAGTGTAGGAGGGCTTGCAGTTCATGTATACATTGTTGTTTCAGACAAAAGTCTTATAGTTAGTGTTTATTATTGTGTATCTTGTTATGCAGATATTTTGTTATCTTTAACACATGGATAAATGGTGGATAATATGCAGTATCTGGAAAAACTAAAGGACTATTAGACATCAGATGTGTCTACCCTTACCTTAGTTTGAATTTGAGTAAGGACTCTAAAGACAATTTTACATGGAGCAAATTAAACACAATAGCACAATATGCTAGCATACCTACTGGGTGACTGCAAATAGACATATATAGGATAGGCCAAGAGGTAAGGAAGGACACATCTGTAGCTAGTGGCAGGGGTGTATCTATCATGAGGCAAACAAGGCATTTACCTAGGGAGGCACTTGCCAATGGGGCGGCAGCATGAGAGGATGCCGAGCCCAGTACGTGGGACGCTCCCCGTTCTCACCATGAGGACAACGTAACCTCTTCCAGCCACATGACCGCTCCCTGTCAAAGAGCTCAGAGACTCGCCGTCTCCCTGTGAGACACGGACGCAGTGCAGCATGGACACTCGGCAGCGGGCACAGCGGCAAAATGAAGGCGGGCCGGAGACAGTGTCCGCAGAGCTGGCGGAGCGGAGGAGGGAGGCTTGGGGCTGCCTGCTGACGCTGTCTCAGCCCTCCTACTGGTTCGACATCTGGGTCTTCCTCCTGTTTTACCTGATCCTGTTCGTGTTCATCTACCTGCTGCCCTGAGTCGGTGAGTGGTGGCTGTAATGCCCTGTCTGTCCCCTGCAGTGTATGGACCACATAGGTGGGTGCCCCTACATTACAGTGGATCATGCCCTGTCTGTCCCCTGCAGTGTATGGGTCACATAGCTGGGTGCACCTACATTACAGTGGATCATGCCCTGTCTGCCCCCTGCAGTGTATGGGCGGCCTTTTATGGGTGGTAGCCTGTGAATATGCCTTTGCTATGGAAAGACACAAAGCCCTAACTGCCCCCTGTGATCATCCAGTCACCATATTTATCGCCAATTTAGTATTTATGGGAGTCCCATAAATACTAAATTAGCAATAAATATGGCGACTGGATGATCACAGGGGGCAGTTAGGGCTTTGTGTCTTTCCATAGCAAAGGCAAAGGCAGAAGTTGTGCTTTTTAAATTTTTTGAATAATGATAAAGCCATTTTATTTAATACATTTGTGCTAATTTCTGTGTTGGTTGGAGGGGGGTGAGGGGCAGTATTACACAATCTTTATATATTTTTTTTATACATATTGTGTAATACTGCCCCTCACCCCCTCCAACCAACACAGAAATTAGCACAAATGTATTAAATAAAATGGCTGCCTGTATCATTATTCTAAAAATTGAAATAGTGCAACCTCTAACACAAATGTATTGTAAAGAGGAAGGGGTGGGGTTTACAGAGGAAGGGGTTTGGCCTTGACAGGAAGGGATGGGTCAAATTTATATTAGGGTGTGCCCGAGTTTAGTCTCGCCTAGGGCAGCACAAAACCAAGATACACCACTGGCTAGTGGTACTGTATACATACAATAGATGAAAGGGGATACCATAACAAAGATTAATATGGGCCTAGCCCATTATTGTGCCTGGTTTTCCCACCCAGGCCAGAAGGGTCTTGTCTTTTGATTTTCTTCTCTCACTTGAATCCTTGAAGACCCTTGAACCAGTTTCCTATTCACATTTGACGGCAGTGCAGTTGCTCATGCACATGTCCTTACCAAATTGTATGAAAGGGGCTGGGACCAAAAAGGAGTTTTACACCACTGATTCCAGTTTTGTAATGTGGGTGGAAAATTGGATTTGGCTAGCTATGTTAATGAGTTTGACTCCAGATTTATTGTTGAGACTTTTTTTAAAAGTTGTAAAAATAGTCGCAATCTCACTCCAGTAGGAGGGTGGAGGAAGAAAACTGGAGTATCTTTTCTAGGCAGAAGAGTTAGGTTTAAGGATAAGACAAACTTATCAAGCAACATGAGATATTTGATAAATGTGTCATAAAGTACACCAACGTAGATTCGAGCAAAATGGACTTCAAATATTCCCCTCATAATAAATTCCCCTCTTTATCTCCAAGGGTCTCATAGCAGTTGCAGGGCTTCTTATACCGTATGGATTCACTTGATACCCTTGTGCATAGCTATAAGGGTTGCAGAAGTAGTCTTTGTAAATCGGATCCACTAATTTGCAGCCCCATAATGCACTCAACTATATAAGGAAAGAGCATGCTGATGTTTATTGGAAATATAATTGTTACACAGATCTACCTCCCTGTATATGTTAGTTTATGTTGTACATGCTGTACTGTATAAGCCATTGCATGTAAGATGGGACCACCCACAATATATATGAAGGGAATATTCACAAAATCAGTGAACTTTATTTCAGTTTTCCCAAAATCAGCTCCACAGGATAGGTGATAAATCTCTAATATGTGGGGACCTCTTTGATGGATCTCCTTTATCAGTGGGTGTCCGGAGCTCCCCATTCCCCATCACTGCATGACTGCAGTAAGGCTACATTCACATCTCCAATGTTTACTCCAGCAAAAGGAACAGACTATCGAGTACACTTGCAGCGTCCCACTACATGTGTGTGGGCACTGCTTAAAAGCACTTTTTACCCTAAACTATATTATGCTGTATTGTGTGACTTTGTACTAATTTATCTGCAGAATCTACATCCCACCACTAGATGGGGATAAAACGTAGGTTCTATATATACCTAGGTCAGGCCTAGTGAGACAGGGACGGGGACAGGTCAGTGGTTGTGAATTGATTAGTCAGTCTGCTGAGAGTGAGAGAGTGCAGATCTAGCACTTCTGCTCTGATGAAAGTTTAGTTCAGAAAGGGACAAAAGAAAAGACTTAAACATCCAAAGGATAAAAGCCACAAATCAGGCATCCAGGACCTTTGGGATATTCAGGTGAAGGATACCATAGCCTCCAGCAACCTCACCAAATTACACTGATACAGAAAATATCTGGCTAAGCTTAAATCAAGCCTAAGAAAGCCTAGGAACAGTGGATTTGCAGATTTACTCTAATACCATCAAGAGACTGTATTTTGTACTGCTGCAACCAAAGTCAACAACAGTAAAAGTTGTGAGTTGCATCTTACCACTGTCTACCTCATTATTACCACTATTGGTTGTACCACCATTAACGGTACTGGCGTCACGACAAAAACCATCAAGGGACTCAGCCGCAACAAGCACCCTAAGCACCCCTAACATCAAGGGCACCTCAACCACCATCTTGGCTGATGCTTCCCTACCACAGAGCGTGCCCCGGAGGATTTCGTGCTGTCCACCTCAACACTGTACTGCCAGCCCAGGGAGGCTTTCTGCTAACCGTGAGTAAACTGATGAACTGTGTTTTATTACTTGACCCCTCATCGGTCCACCGTGCACCTCACGTGTTGCCCCTGCGCTACTGGCTGGCTGCACACTGTATGTGGCATAGCCGACCACTGCTGGGCATTGCCGGACCTCCTTTAACTATAATGCGATCTGGCAAGTTTCCAGCATAAATGCTGTCTTTCTGCTGGAGAAATACTGAATGCTGCTGTATTTCTCCAACAGAAAGATGGCATTTGTGTCAGAAACCTTCCGGATCCCCAAAGGATCCCATTAAAGTCTATGGGGATCCGGCGGTACCTAACAGGGTGCAGCTATGCCATATACAGTGTGCTCCAGAAGTCTGTTCTTCTGCCGGAACAGAGAACGGAGTACACATTGAGAAGTGAACGTAACCTAAGGAGAAGTTTGAATAGAGGGGTGGTCAAACATGTGCACTACTAAGTCTATGTGAGTAGTGTGGGTCCCAGCTTTGGGGCCCCACTTTATAGGTGATACATGTCAATTATTTGACAACTCTTTAAATTATCTCATCTCCATTAACTATCATCTCTCATTCAGATATGTTATGTTACTTTACAAGAACATCTTAGCCTACTATGTGCCAGGTGGGCTCTGCGTAGTCGGATCCCAAATATTCCACATACGTGGCAAAACCTTCATTCAGCCACAGATCATTCCACCATCGAACTGTTACAAGATTTCCAAACCACTACAGAGAAGAAAAGATATTGTTAGCATGGGTATAAATGTATTCTGCTTAAAATGCACCATGTTTAGCTGACTTTCATTGTGGACTGATGTTTACATACCGTACATAGAATTTTATAGGTGAAGCCTGTAATCTCTAATATAGTCATATAGGTTCACCCAGGGTAAATGAACAGTGAATGAACATGCTGTAGACAGGTTAGAATCCGCATAATACTTAAAGGGGTTGTCCCATGAATAATGTAAAAAATTAAAATACGACATCATATAGTGCTTGACAATCATTCATTGCTCTGCTAGATTTATATCAAGGTGACAGCTCAAGGGGAGTGTCTTTTCTACTGCAGCTAAGGGGGCGTGTCTCAGCTCTCCCTATCACAGCTCAGGGGGCGTGTCTCAGCTCTCCCTATCACAGCTCAGGAGGCAGTTAAAGGATGAAACTGAGCATGTGCGGCCTTCTCAGTGAGCAGGTCAAAGAAATAAGAAAAGAAACAAACAGCAGGTGGCGCTATACAGATACATTTTATTGACTAGTGCGTATACAAATTTTTTTATTACATGCAATTATAAAGGTATTCAGATCCTGGTGCTGGTTTGAAAACTGTAGAATATTTTTCGTGGGACAACCCCTTTAACTTTAAGGCCTCCTGCACATGACTGTATCCGTTTTGCAGTCCGTAAACCCAGATCCGCAAAATACGGATGAGACCTGTGTGCATCCTGAAATTTTCATGGGGCCCACTGTAAAAAAAAAAGCCTATTCTGGTCCACAAATCGGATAAGAATAGGACCAGTTCTATCATTTGCAGCACAGATGCACAGATGCAGACAGCACATAGATGACATCCAACACAGACCAAAAATAATTTTGTGTGCATGAGGTCTAAGTCAATTTGTCTGAACTGTTTTTTCTGTTAGTTTATGATTTGACATGTAGTAAATCATATCACAAAAAGTATAAAAGAAAGATAACCAACCTGATGTGCGAGCTCATGAGCTATGACTGTGAGCACTCTCTCTTTGTTGCCAATGGAAGATTCCTTAGAGTCATAAAAGAGGGCAGTCTCTCTGTATGTCACAAGTCCCCAGTTCTCCATGGCTCCAGTGTTGAAGTCTGGGAGAGCTATTTGGTCTAGGGGAGACACCTAACAGTTAAAGCACACATTTCGAAGCATATCTGTTAACACCCATAGCTTCAGACTTGGAAGAGATGTACTGTGTACTTTCATTTTTAAGGCACACATAACATAAAAAATACGCAAAATTTTGTGGGAAATTTCACATAAGCAATATCCTGTATTTTTTTGGTTTACAATTAAAATTGAGAAATATGTAATGAAACCATCCTGGAGATCAACCGTATCCCTTTCCTTCTTACCATCTTGTGTCTGGCTGTAAGATACGCTATGAATTTACACGGTACAGAATTTTGTAGAATGAATTATGGACAAAAAATTCACTGTAATTTACAATACAATTTTAAAAGCCTCATTCACATGTAGCAGAAAAGAATTTGCATAGAACTAAGGACATTCTGCAGGATTTTTATATAAAGACTCTTATGAATGACCAGAACAATGGACACCACGTAATTATAACTTGGGGTTGTTATTGTGAGTATTTTATTTTATTTTTTTACATTTTCACTTTTTTCCTTGAAGGACACATTAAAGAGAGAGATTTTTTTCATGTGAGTGCCTTTTATATACACCCTTCAAAAAATATAATATCTCATTGAAATTAGTTTATTTACAAGCCAACAATGGACACAATACAGTTGCAAGAAAAAGTATGTGAACCCTTTGGAATGATATGGATTTCTGCACAAATTGGTCATAAAATGTGATCTGATCTTCATCTAAGTCACAACAATAGACAATCACAGTCTGCTTAAACTAATGACACACAAAGAATTAAATGTTACCATGTTTTTATTGAACACACCATGTAAACATTCACAGTGCAGGTGGAAAAAGTATGTGAACCCCTAGACTAATGACATCTCCAAGAGCTAATTGGAGTGAGGTGTCAGCCAACTGGCGTCCAATCAATGAGAGGAGATTGGAGGTGTTGGTTACAGCTGCCCTGCCCTATAAAAAACACACACCAGTTCTGGGTTTGCTTTTCACAAGAAGCATTGCCTGATGTGAATGATGCCTCGCACAAAAGAGCTCTCAGAAGACCTACGATTAAGAATTGTTGACTTGCATAAAGCTGGAAAGGGTTATAAAAGTATCTCCAAAAGCCTTGCTGTTCATCAGTCCACGGTAAGACAAATTGTCTATAAATGGAGAAAGTTCAGCACTGCTGCTACTCTCCCTAGGAGTGGCCGTCCTGTAAAGATGACTGCAAGAGCACAGCGCAGACTGCTCAATGAGGTGAAGAAGAATCCTAGAGTGTCAGCTAAAGACTTACAAAAGTCTCTGGCATATGCTAAAATCCCTGTTAGCGAATCTACGATACGTAAAACACTAAACAAGAATGGATTTCATGGGAGGATACCACAGAGGAAGCCACTGCTGTCCAAAAAAAACATTGCTGCACGTTTACAGTTTGCACAAGAGCACCTGGATGTTCCACAGCAGTACTGGCAAAATATTCTGTGGACAGATGAAACCAAAGTTGAGTTGTTTGGAAGAAACACACAACACTATGTGTGGAGGAAAAGAGGCAGAGCACACCAACATCAAAACCTCATCCCGACTGTGAAGTATGGTGGTGGGGGCATCATGGTTTGGGGCTGCTTTGCTGCGTCAGGGCCTGGACGGATTGCTATCATCGAAGGAAAAATTAATTCCCAAGTTCATCAAGACATTTTGCAGGAGAACTTAAGGCCATCTGTCCACCAGATGAAGCTCAACAGAGGATGGGTGTTGCAACAGGACAACGACCCAAAGCATAGAAGTAAATCAACAACAGAATGGCTTAAACAGAAGAAATTACGCCTTCTGGAGGGGCCCAGTCAGAGTCCTGACCTCAACCCGATTGAGATGCTGTGGCATGACCTCAAGAAAGCGATTCACACCAGACATCCCAAGAATATAGCTGAACTGAAATAGTTCTGTAAAGAGGAATGGTCAAGAATTACTTCTGACCGTTGTGCACGTCTGATCTGCAACTACAGGAAACGTTTGGTTGAAGTTATTGCTGCCAAAGGAGGTTCAACCAGTTATTAAATCCAAGGGTTCACTTACTTTTTCCACCTGCACTGTGAATGTTTACATAGTGTGTTCAATAAAAACATGGTAACATTTAATTCTTTGTGTGTTATTAGTTTAAGCAGACTGTGATTGTCTATTGTTGTGACTTAGATGAAGATCAGATCACATTTTATGACCAATTTGTGCAGAAATCCATATCATTCCAAAGGGTTCACATACTTTTTCTTGCAACTGTATATTCAGTACACATACCTGATTTTGGCAGCGGGTAAGGAACACCGTAGTAGTTTTCAAAAAACTCCAGTATTGGCCTTGTGACATTCAGTGCATACTCTCCTTGCTTCTCATCCACAATTGCTTTTTTACGGCCCCAGATTTTAACCTGTATAATGTTATAATGTAGTGGTAAGTATGCTAAATATATACTAAACGTAAACTAAATATACCAAATTTTATTGATCTCTGCATCATTGCCAGAGCAGTATGTATTTTTCTAGACCATTGTATGACCGCATGGTAAGGTGGATCATAAGTGGAGAGATGGTTTAAAGAATGGATAGGACTTCTCCTCTCTTATGAATCCACCCCTGGCTTTGGCTTCCAAATCTGCATCAGGAAACCTTACCAAGTAGCCGTACCCTTATCCAGCAATAATTGTACTATCAATTCATGGAAATTAGTCATCACTTGCCTGGGACACTGAAGCAAAGTACCGTATGCTATTTTTATTTGTTACCAGTAGTGTATAGTACAGTATATAGTCAGTAGCTTCAAAAGATTTATTGCTTTATTTGTGTTTGTTACGTTTGTCTACATGCATCTACAAGCTTGTAGTTTAAATGAAATTATTAACGTCAAAGATCAAATACTTCACCATTTTTGTGCTGATTTTCAAGTATTTTGTGTTCTTTTATTAATATACATAACTTGAAAAATTCTATTGGTTGCTCTTGGAAACACAAAATGGATTAAAAAATTGTTAGCCCTTTTACCCGATGACATAGCTGTTCATGCAGATGGATATATTTTGGCTCCTTTCTGTACAAACATTTAAAAGTGCCATAGAGGCGCATGAGCCATCTGCGGCACCGCCATATTCTGTCTCTCATTTCATATGGAGGCATACAGAGGTAGTATTCTGAAAGAGTCTGAATGACTTAGGCCCCCTGCACAAGAACGTGTGCTTCCCGTTGCCGTATTGCGGACCGCATTTTCGGATCCGCAATACACGGGTACCGTTCCATGGGCATTCCGCATCACGGATGCGGACCCATTCACTTGAATGGGTCTGCAAATCCGGAGATGCGGAATGGTGCGGAACGGAAGCACGGAACGGAAGCCTATGGAAGCACTACGGAGTGCTTCCGTGGGATTTCGTCCCGTACTTCTGTTCCGCAAAAAGATATAACATGTCCTATCTTTTTGCGGAACGGCCGGATCGCGGACCCATTCAAGTGAACGGGTTCGCAATCCGCTGCCCCAGGGACTGTGTTCGTGCATTGCGGCCCGCATTTTGCGGGCCGCAGCGCGACCTCAGGGTGCACACGTTCGTGTGCAGGGGGCCTTATTTTGTACTAAAGGAAACATAGAACCTTCATGATGGATCATACTGGTTAATTGCGCAGGGCTTTGCTGTGCATTATGCAGCATTTACAGGCAGTGACCAAGCAGACCATTATTTGGAAGGACATTTTTCTTCCCAATAATAGCCTACTTATCAGTGGAGTTGAAGAGCTGCATTTATATGCAGCAATCACATCCACTGCATGGGGGCGAGAGATGTCTACTGCAACCGTTCGTCCCCCTACAGAATCACTGTTTTTGGGCAGCAGATCCCTGTTCATACAGCACGATCTGCTGCCCAGAAACGATTATTTAATGTGCCGCACAACAACTATTTCAGCAAGTGTTTCGCTTGTTTATTGGGTGATTGGCGGCACATTTACAAGGTCAGATTATCGGGACTGAAAGTTTGTAGTAACATATTTTCCCAATAATTGGGCAGTGTAGTTCCAGCCAATCAGGTAACCAGGATCCAGAGAACAGCTTTAGATGTGAAAGGAAAAGAAAACATCATAAATGGAATATGTAAAGTATTTAAACTTACTCAACACTATGGGGGAGATATACCAACACTGGTGTAAAGCGAAACTGGCTGAGTTGCCCATAGCAACCAATCAGATTCCACCTTTCATTTTTCAGAGCTGCTTTGGAAAATAAAAGGTAGAATCTGATTGTTTGCTATGGGCAACTAAGGCAGTTTTCCTTTACACCAGTTTTGATAAATCTCCTTCTATGTGTATATGACTATATGCATGATAAATTGATGTTCAAATGTATGTTTTGTTGTTTTTTCTTGCAAAAATACTGTAGATACTCACCCTGTCGTCGCCAATAGATTCAAACTCAGAATTTACTATAAAGGCCACCAGATATGTCGACATCCTTGGAGAAGTCTCAAACGTGGTAATATTCCAGGTTTCATTATTCCATTGTTCAGTAGCCACATCTTAAACAAGAATATTTTTGTCAAATGGTATAAAAGAGATTAAATAAATGCAACACAGCCTCATATGTAATTGTGTATACGCTTGGTATACATGCTTTATTGTAGAATTATATTCAATAGGTTGTAGTTTGCTAGTTTCCTGCTAAGGTGTGCCGTGTTTGTTTACCTGTTCAGTGTACCTGGCCTGTGCCTGTTCTCTGTTCTGACCCTGAGCTACTTGTTCCAACCTCGGCCTGTTTATCGGATTGCACATTCTCTGCTTGCCCTGACCTGCCGACGGTTGTTGCCTGATCCTCGGTGTCCTGCATCGGCATCTCCCGTACCTGTGGGTCAGCACCCACCTGAAGAAAGACTGCTCCATGGGGTAGGAGCCTGATAGTTCCCTGCAGTGAAGTACAGCTCTCTTTATACTGGTTAAAGGGTGAATACTTGACGAGACACTTAGATAAGGCCCTAGGTGTAGCCCCAAGAAAAATCTGCTCAAGTGACACACTGGGTCCACACACACTTTATTACAATGTCCATCATTATTGATGAGCAGATGTTTGTAATGCTACAGTCTTGACCTCAGCCTGCAGGTTGAACTTTAACATAGACCATATTAACATATTAGAGCACTATTCATACTTTTTAATTTCAGTTATCAATCATGGTAGGGTTTATGGTGACATAATCAGAATCAATGATAAAACATAATATTATAGTCAATGTTTTGCTGTATGTCCATTACAACAGGTGGGAATTGAGTAAATTGTGCTGAGAATTGGCCGGTGTAAAAGGGGTGTTGCAATGTGGTAACAAACGTGCCCCAAAACTGCTTTTCCTACTGTACATGATGAAAGTCAGTCATTATAAAGGCTACAGAGCAGTGACTTAGATCACCAAGTTATCCATCTGCTTACAGTCACTGCTCTCAATGTTTTGTTACATTTTTAGCTTATTAATAGCTTAAAAATTAATATTTACTTCCTCTTATCTCTCCACACTATACTGGTACTTCCCCATATAGTTTAGGGCTTGTTCACATTGCTGGGGGGAGCTGGTGTGGAGGATGGCTGCTATGATAATTTGCAGAGGCAATCCTCACACCAATGCTCCCTAGGGCCAGGGCAGTGATACAAGCCCACACCCTTTCTTACCTTGGGGCACACCCTGATGTTGGGGCTCCTGCCTGATAGTAGTTGGGGTGCCTTTTGTTATGAGTTTGGTGCAGGTGTAAGGCAGGAGATGTAGGTGCAGTAGCTGGTATATGATACTGGACTTGGAATAGGAGTTGTAGTATATACATTGTATAAAAACACAGTTCCAAATGATTCACATTGCAAATATCCCAAATAGCAGCATATCTTGCAGTAGTGGCTATAATTCCTAGTAGAGGGGTACAGGATAACTATATGGTTGGCCAGGTCATGTCTAAAGGTGAAGGGTGTATTAGTAATGTTTCTCTCAAAGCAAATGCCTTACTGACTGATTCCAGTGCTTGGACATGCAGATTCAGTACCTTACTGGTTCGTTCTCTATTTCTCTCTTTCCGGAGCCTCTGTCTACTTCTCTTGATTGTGTTTTGAATCTGACAATTCTGTTTTTGTCATTGTTCTACTCTTCTAACAGGGAAGAACAATGGAAATACAGTGGATATAAAAAGTCTACACACCCCTGTTAAAATGTCAGGTTTCTGTGATGTAAAAAAAAGAGACAAAGATAAATCATTTCAGAACTTTTTCCACCTTTAATGTGACCTATAAACTGTACAACTCAATTGAAAAACAAACTGAAATCTTTTAGGTAGAGGGAAGAAAAAATATAAAAATAAAATAATATGGTTGCATAAGTGTGCACACCCTTAAACTAATACTTTGTTGAGGCACCTTTTGATTTTATTACAGCACTCAGTCTTTTCGGGTATGAGTCTATCAGGATGGCACATTTAGACCTGGCAAAACATTCCAAATCTGTCAGATTGCGAGGGCATCTCCTGTGCACAGCCCTCTTCAGATCACTCTACAGATTTTCAATCAGATTCAGGTCTGGGCTCTGGCTGGGCCATTCCAAAACTTTAATCTTCTTCTGGTGAAGCCATTCCTTTGTTGATTTGGATGTATGCTTTGGGTCGTTGTCATGCTGAAAGATGAAGTTCCTCTTCATGTTCAGCTTTCTAGCAGAAGCCTGAATGTTTTGTGCCAATATTGACTGGTATTTGGAACTGTTCATAATTCCCTCTATCTTAACTAAGGCCCCAGTTCCAGCTGAAGAAAAACAGCCCCAAAGCATGATGCTGCCACCACCATGCTTCACTGTGGGTATGGTGTTCTTTTAGTGATGGGCAGTGTTTTTTTTGCACCAAACATATCTTTTGGAATTATGGCCAAAAAGTTCAACCTTGGTTTCATCAGACCATAACACCTTTTCCCACATGCTTTTGGGAGACTTCAGATGTGTTTTTGCAAAATGTAGCCTGGCTTGGATGTTTATCTTCGTAAGAAAAGGCTTTCATCTTGCCACTCTACCCCATAGCCCAGACATATGAAGAATACGGGAGATTGTTGGCACATGTACCACACAGCCAGTACTTGCCAGATATTCCCGCAGCTCCTTTAATGTTGCTGTAGGCCTCTTGGTAGCCTTCCAGACCAGTTTTCTTCTCGTCTTTTCATCAATTTTGGAGGGACGTCCAGTTCTTGGTAATATCACTGTGGTGCCATATTTTCTCCACTTGATGACTGTCTTCACTGTGTTCCATGGTATATCTAATGCCTTGGAAATTCTTTTGTACCCCTCTCCTGACTGATACCTTTTAATAATGAGATCCCTCTGATGTTTTGGAATCTCTCTGTGGACCATGGCTTTCCCTGTGGGATGCGACTAAGAAAATTTCAGGAAAGACCAACTAAAGCAGCTGAACTTTATTTGGGGTTAATCAGAGGCACTTTAAATGATGGCAGGTGTATGCTGACTCCTATTTAACATGATTTTGAATGTGATTGCTTAATTCTGAACACAGCTACATCCCCAGTTATAAGAGGGTGTGCACACTTATGCAACCACATTATTTTAGTTTTTTTTGTTTTCCTCCCTCCACCTAAAAGATTTCAGTTTGCTTTTCAATTGAGTGGTACAGTTTATACAGTCCTGATGAAAAGTTTAAGACCACTTGAAAAATGGCAAAAAATCTTATTTTACATTGTTGGATCTTAACAACGTTCCAAGTAGAGCTTCAACATGCAACAAGAAGAAATGAGAGTGAGAATTCATTTTTTTTGAGCATTCAATTAATTGAAAATAACGATTAAACTGAAACAGACTGTTTTTCAGCTGATCCAAATTTTAGGACCACATCCCTTTAAAAGGCCAAATCTGTGCAAAGATGTGGATTCATTGTCATTTTCTGTCAGGTATTCACACGCTGTCATGACAAAGGCAAAAAAACTCTCCCTTTTTGAACGTGGTCGTGTTGTTGAACTGCATAAGCAGGGTCTCTCACAGCGAGCCATCTCTGCTGAGGTGGGACGCAATAAGACAGTCATTTGGAATTTCTTAAATGATCCTGAGGGTTATGGAACAAAAAAGTAAAGTGGAAGACCCAAAAAAATTTCATCAGCACTGAGTCGGAGGATCCAATTGGATCCGTCAAGACACTGGACGATCCTCGACCAAAATTAAGGCCCTTACTGGTGCTGACTGCAGCCCCATAACCATCAGGCGGCATCTGAGACTGAAGGGCTTCAAAAGCAAAAAACGTCTTCAAAGACCTCGTCACCTTGAACGCCACAGAACTGCTCGTTTGGACTTTGCAAGAGAGCACCAAACATGGGACATTCAAAGGTGGAAGAAAGTTTTATTCTCTGATGAGAAAAAATTTAACCTTGATGGTCCTGATGGTTTCCAACGTTACTGGCATGACAAGCAGATCCCACCTGAGATGTTTTCTACACGCCACAGTGGAGGGGGCGCCATAATGGTCTGGGGTGCTTTTTCCTTCAGTGGAACAATGGAGCTTCAGGAAGTGCAGGGGCGTCAAACGGCCGCTGGCTATGTCCAGATGTTGCAGAGAGAATTCCTCATGACTGAGGGCCCTCGTCTGTGTGGTAACGACTGGGTTTTTCAACAGGACAACGCTACAGTACACAATGCCCGCAGGACAAGGGACTTCTTCCAGGAGAATAACATCACTCTTTTGGCCCATCCTGCATGTTCCCCTGATCTAAATCCAATTGAGAACCTTTGGGGATGGATGGCAAGGGAAGTTTACAAAAATGGACAACAGTTCCAGACAGTAGATGGCCTTCGTGCGGCCGTCTTCACCACTTGGAGAAATGTTCCCACTCACCTCATGGAAACGCTTGCATCAAGCATGCCGAAACTAATTTTTGAAGTGATAAACAATAACGGCGGAGCTACTCCTTACTGAGTTCATGTTTGGAAGTTGGATTTCTGTTTTTTTTTGGGGGGGGGGGGGGGGGTTAGTTTTTTTTTGGAGGTGTGGTCCTAAACTTTTGATCAGCTGAAAAACAGCCTGTTTCAGTTTATTCGTTGTTTTCATTAAATTGAATGCTCAAAAAATGTTTTGTCTCACTCCCATTTCTTCTTGTTGCATGTTGAAGCTCTACTTGGAACCTTGTTAAGATCCAGCCATGCTAAATATGATTTTTTTGCCATTTTTCAAGTGGTCTTAAACTTTTGATCAGGACTGTAGGTCACATTAAAGGTGGAAAAAGTTCTGAAATGATTTATCTTTGTCTCATTTTTTTACAGAACAGAAACCTGACATTTTAACAGGGGTGTGTAGACCTATTATATATCCACTGTATATAGCAGTGGTGCGAACTCACCCTTACAGGGTATACATAAAATACTAATTTATATTTGTCTGTATATTCTGCATTCCATTACTCTTATATGCAGTTATAAGAAATGCATTTCCCATTTGTTTAATAATTAATGTGGTTGGAGGCGTGTTTAAACTAGGGTCTGGGGGAGAGGGTAATTACGTTATTGGAGGGGAAGATAGTGCAGATAGAGACCTTTGGCAAGGTAGTGGAACTGGGGGAGGAATGGAAGGAGGGACTAGAATAGTTCAGAAGGAAAGGTGTAGGGTAAAAAAAATATACATAAACCTCTTAAATGTATGTATACTAATGCCAGAAGCCTGACTAATAAAACTGGGGAACTGGAATTAGTGATGTGTGAGGAGGACTATGACATAGTGGGAATAACTGAGACATTGCTGGATGATAGCTATGACTGGGCAGTCAATGTACAGGGTTACAGTCTGTTTAGAAAGGATTGCCAAAATCGGAGAGGGGGGGGGGGGTGCAGCGTCCCACTACCCTCCTGGGTACTGCAAAGTTGTTGTATTGTACTTTACAATGCCTTTTATAGCCTGTTGTTAAGCTGCAATATGTCCTCATGCATCATCCCTGCTAACAGGTGTATTAGCATGCATTTACACTTAGCTTACCACTAGGGGGAGATAACACCTCCCATATATATAGTCAGCTCAGGCCTAGCCAGTTCAGTCTAGTTTCCAGATAATTTCCTGTTGAGACTAGAGTGGCAGTTGAGCACAGTCTAGCAGTGTAGGCAGGCTGTTATCCTCATTTTCTCAGCCATATCTCAGCCCAGAGCTGAAGTACTTGATCTATTCAGAGCCTACTACAGAAAGGAGAACCCCAAAGGATTATTGGACACCTCTTCTGAGTGCCTCAGGACCTTTGGACTCGACCGTGAAGGATATCTTAGCTTTTGGCTACTTCACAAGCCTGAATAAGGAAAACCAGGACCATTCCTGAGCTCTACTAACAGTAAGGCTACTATCTCCTTATCTGATATCTAGAGAGGGACATCCTACACCTGTCAGCAGAGGACTAACAGCAGGTTTATCTCTGTATTGAGACCGTTAAATGCTATGGATGAACTGTTATCAAGAGTCATCTTTAGTAAAGTTCAACTTTGAGTTTCACCCTGCTTGCCTCAGACTCAATTCCTCTATTAACACTATAGTAAATGGTTGTACCTCCATACAAAAGGTACTGGCGTCACGATTACAAGGGACATTGCCACTGGCACATTAATACAGACCACCAAGGGCACCTCAAAACCACCATATGGCCAGTGTCCCTTACACCAGAGTGTGCCCCAGAGAATCAGGGGCATAACTAGAAGTGACTGGGCCCCACAGCAAATATTTGTAAAGGCCCCTCCAGCGCGCTTCGCACCTCCCTCCTCCTGTGTAAACTCCACTCCTTTGGCACAGTGTAGCGGTATACTGTATATTGTGTGGCACAGTGGATGCTATATGTGTATAACATAAACATATTTCATATGAAAACTTACAGTTACTTGACCCTTGGGGATCTCGGACATCACTTCAACACTTGGCCAGGGGCTCGGCGGAGCTGATGTTGTGCTTTATCCTAATGAGAAAGATTTCATAATAAGGATTTGGAGAAGGGGCAGAGGGATAGCAGAGCAGGGAGAGGCTGGTGCTGCTACTAGGGGGTCATACCATGGGGGAGTAATAAAGCCCACTATAATGCCCCCCCCCAGTAGTAATAATTCTCCTTATAATGTGACAGTGCAAAAATACCCCCTTGTAATGCCCCCAGTTGAGCTAATGTCCCCATAGTGCCCCATAATATCCCAGTATAAAATACCCCTATATAGTGCCCCCAGTAAATTCCCCCATAGTGCTCCTCTCCCCCCTTCCTGCTAGTGCCCCCCATAATGTCCCAGTATAAAATGCCCCATATATAGAGCCCCATTAGATGCCCCTCAGTGTCCGGCCTCTGATAGGCTGCCGGCCTAGTGTCCCCCATAATGCCCCCCAATAATGTGCCAGTAAGTGTCCCCATAGATGCCCCCCCATCATGTGCCAGTATCAAGTGCCTCTCTCCTCCCCCCCCACATGTCCCAGTATCATAGTGCCATCTCGCCCCCCATGTGCCAGTATCAAGTGCCTCTCTCTTCCCCCCCATGTCCCAGTATCATAGTGCCATCTCCCCCCCAAAAAAGTGGCAGTATCAAGTGCCTCTCCCCCCATGTGCCAGTATCATAGTGCCAAACTCACCCATGTGCCAGTATCAAGTGCCAAACCCCCCCACATGCCAGTATCAAGTGCCTCTCTCCTCCCCCCCATGTCCCAGTATCATAGTGCCATCTCCCCCCCCAATGTGCCAGTATCAAGTGCCTCTCTCCTTCCCACCCCCCATGTGCCAGTATTATAATGCCAAACCGCCCCATGTGCCAGTATCAAGTGCCTCTCTCTTCCCCCCCATGTCCAAGTATCATAGTGCCATCTCCCCCCAAAAAAGTGCCAGTATCAAGTGCCTCTCTCCCCCCATGTGCCAGTATCATAGTGCCAAACCCACCCATGTGCCAGTATCAAGTGCCAACCCCCCCAATGCCAGTATCAAGTGCCTCTCTCCTCCCCCCCATGTCCCAGTATCATAGTGCCATCTCCCCCCCACCAAAAAAGTGCCAGTATCAAGTGCCTCTCTCCCTCCCCCCCATGTGCCAGTATCAAGTGCCAACCCCTCCCCCCATGTACTAGTATCAGGTGCCTCCCCCCCCTATGTGCCAGTATCAGGTGCCAACCCCCCTCCCCCTCCCAGGTGCCAGTATCAGGTGCCAACCCCCCCTCCCCCCCAGGTGTCAGTATCAAGTGCCTCTCTCCTCCCCCCATGTCCCAGTATCATAGTGCCATCTCCCCCCCCACAAAAAAAGTGCCAGTATCAAGTGCCTCTCTCCCTCCCCCCCATGTGCCAGTATCAGGTGCCTCTCCCCCCCATGTGCCAGTATCAGGTGCCAACCCCCCCTCCCCCCCAGGTGCCAGTATCAAGTGCCGACCCCTCTCCCCCCATGTGCCAGTATCAGGTGCCTCTCCCCCCCATGTGCCAGTATCAGGTGCCAACCCCCCCTCCCCCCCAGATGCCAGTATCAGGTGCCAACCCCCCTCCCCCCATGTGCCAGTATCAAGTGCCTCCCGCTCCCCCCATGGCAGTAACAGTCGGGTATTAAAAAAAATAAAAAAAATAAACACTTCTACTTACCTCCATGTCAGCCATGCGATGCAGCCTCTTCCTGTGTCCCGCCCTGTATGTCCATATATGGAGTCAGTGCTTGTATTTCAGAAAAGTTTCTGCTGGGATTTGAACCCACAACCTTCTGTATCAGAGGCAAAGCACTTAACCACAAGACCATAAGAGCTGCCTTGCTGCTGACTGAAAAAATATGAGACTTCTACTGTTATAGCTGGCTAAGTGTACATCTATACACAGCTGCTCATATATAGAGATATAGCAGAGCTGAGTGTGCTGGGACAGCTGTCATAAAGAGATATAGCAGTGCTGGGTGTGTTGGGGCAGTTGTCATGTGTATAAATGTACACTTAGCCAGCTATAACAGTAGAAGTCTCATATTTTTTCAATCAGTTGCAATGCAGCCTTTATGGCTGTGTGGGTAAATGCTTTGCCTCTGATACACTGATACATTGGAGGTTGTAGGTTCAAATCCCAGACACTTTAGGAGACAGTAAGATTAGATCACATTAGTGAGGGGGCCTGGTCAGCCGCTGCTGCTGCTGTGAAGGGGCCCTGAACAGTAAGACAAGAATCGATATTTAACTAACTTGAAAATAAACTGTCACACACGCTGCCGGGGCGCCGGGCCCCCTTGTCAGCCCGGGCCCCGAAGCAGCTGCTTCCCCTGCTTCCCCGGTAGTTACGCCACTGCAGAGAATCCTTGTGCCATTCTCCTTTTCACTTATGCGAGCCTGCCCAGGGACGACATAACCGTGAGTAACCAGACCTGTATTTACCTCGGCCCACCTATTGCTCACACCGTGACCTCACACATAATTCCCCTGCAAGGTCTGGCATACTGCATAATTAAAATTGGCGTCACTACGAACAGGATTTTATATTCCTTTGTGCCTTATAGAACAGGATTTCTGATAAATATCCTCTGTGCCTTTAAGAACTGGACTTGTGCATTGTTGTATTTTTGTGCACTACAATAATTGAAATTGGCACTGTGTGTGAACAGGACTTGCAAAACCTTGCTTTATTGTGGACTGCCGATTGTGAATAAGCCCCAACTGTTTATTGCTTATATTGGGCCAAGGAACTGTTAAAATTGCTTAAAGACTGTCTGCATGTGTTGCGCTATTCATCTACTACAAAACCGCATCGTTAAAGCTGTAAAGTTGTGGATTTTTGAAAAGTCAGTAGCGCTGCTTGCTGTATTTGACTGGAGTGTTTTGCATTTAAAATTGCCGCCTAACGGACTTGTAGCTATTTGCTGCGCCATCATAGAGCAGCTTGGCGGGAAATTCAAAATTTTACACCCCTTCAGTGCCGAGAGCGTTAGCACCCCCCCCCCTTCCCATACACAGTGATTATTCAAGTTGCCGCCTACCGAGTCTGTAACGGTCCGGAGAGGCCGGGTCATATGCAAATTGTGTTACCGCCCCTTTTGCTGAGTAATCGCGCTGAAGAGACGCTGCGCACAGGACTTGCGTGTGACGTACTCTCGCGCATCGCGAGGTTTGGTACGGAGAGAGAAGAGGAGGATCCGAACTGTCAGCCTTCCTCCACGGAGAAATAAAACAAGTACACTGTAAGTCCTGATTTAAGCCTGCAAACTTATATAGAGACTATTGCCAGTCATAAAAGGACATTTAACCACCGCTTCACTCTGCAATACCCTCCGGCCTGTACCGGCCGATCACTTCTTAAAGGGCGATACACCTGCAACGGTTGCCCATAGCAACCCTATATAAAAAGTGTCTAAAATCAAGTTTAGCCTGCAGCATTTGAATAAACTGTCATTGCCATGTCTGTACAAGAGGAAACCTCGCAGTTTGCCCTCAGCGGATCCCCTACAGCAGCCGCAGCTGGCCCCAGTTCGCCACCAGCCGCTGCAGCAACCAGCATGATGCCACTAACCATGCCCTACTATTTTGGAGCCCCTTGGTTCCCCCGCTACTCTGGTGAAACTCACACCCTAAGGGACTTTAAAGAGAAAATGTGTGCCTTGTTCAGATTGTACCCTGTTTCCACAGAGCAGCAAATGGAAATTCTTCTAGCCCAATTAAAAGGAGCTGCACTCCGGGAAGTGAAGTCCTGGCCTAGCTCTGAAAGAAGAACCCTGGGACACATCTTTGAGAGACCCTACACCACCTTTAAACCCAAGACCGTGTCAGAAGTCAAAATGAGGTTCTTCAGCACGAAACAACAAACCAGTGAGTCACTCAGAGACTTTACATTGTCATTACAAGAAGCCCTTAGAGCTGTGGCTCAGGTAGACCCCCGTGAGGCAGAGAACCAAGACAAAACTCTGAAAGAACAATTCATTGAAGGTGTTAGCACTGACAATCTAAAGAGCCAGTTGAGAGTGTTAGCTGCACAACACCCAAGTGTCACATTCATAGACTTTAAAGAGCTAGCCATTAGCATTCTAGGAAAGAGTCTGCAGCAAGAGCCTACTAAAATTGCTGAAACTCTTGCCCACACACCTGCTACCCCTTCCAAATGTTGTCCGGTAGCCAGTCAGGTAGCTCAAACTCCAGACCCTGATGGCGTAGCAGCCTTGACAGAATAAGTTAACTTTTTGACAAAAAGCCTGGAAAAGGTGTGTCAGAAATTAGAACAGTGGGAGAAGCCTTTATTATTGGAGGACAAGAGACCTGTACGAAAATAACTTTTCCCTCCTGACTACAAAGATATATAACCAGAAGTCCTGGCGGGCGCCCAAATGACCGCTCTAACGCCCGCAGGCGACCTATTTGCGCTTACTGTCATAAGATAGGACATACAGAACCAATGTGCTGGTAGTTAAATGAGAAACCCTCGAGGCTGAGGACTGCCCCTCGAGTGGTAAACCAATAGGTCCACAAGATCCCAACTGGATGCCCAGATATGTAGGATCCCGTCCAAAAGTAGCAATCCGAATTAACGGAATTCCTTTGTCGCCCTACTGGACACCGGATCTCAGGTCACTACCATCTTACGGCCTGCATTTGATAAATACTGGGACCAGAACCAACTTACACAACCACCAGAATCCTGGTTGGAACTTACAGCTAGCAATGGAAAACCCGTACCCATACATGGTTATTGTGAACCAACTCTACAAGTAGGAAAAACCACCCTACCTAGACAAGATGTTATTGTTGTACAAGACGGAGACAAAGGTGGTTCTGCAGTGATCCTAGGAATGAATGTCCTTAGGAATTGTTACAATGAAATGCTTGAGGCATTACACCAATCTATGCCTAAGGCCTAGTTCACACGAACGTGTGTGATCCGTGGCCGTATTGCGGGCCGCAATACACGGCCACAGTTCCATGTGCATTCCGCATCACGGATGCGGACCCATTCACTTCAATGGGTCCGGAATTGCGGAACGGCCGCACGGAACGGGACCCCTCGGAAGCACTACGGAGTGCTTCCGTGGGGTTGCGTCCCGTACTTCCTATCTTTTTGCGGAACGGGCGGATCGCGGACCCATTAAAGTGAATGGGTCCGCGATCCGATGTGGCTGACCTACGGCCGGCGATCGTGCATTGCGGCCCGCAATTTGCGGGCCGCAGCACGGGCACGGGTCACACACGTTCGTGTGAACTCGGCCTAATGCTTCACCTGTTTCCAAAAGGAGCATATAACAAACCATCCGTGTGCTGAGAGCATAACAGAAATTCACCAATAACAAAGGAGAAATCTGCTGTGTCCGCATACGAGGTAACCAGCCTGTGATCCTTAAGCCAAATACAGAGACACTCTTACGGTGCCGTGCCGCCCAGGGAATTCAAGGTTAAGACTACCAAGCCATGGTAGAGCCCTTAGCGCTAGATGACCATCCTCTAGTCAGAGCTGCAAGGAGCTTAGTGACTGTTTCTCAAGGAAAAGTGCCTGTCCGTCTTATAAATTTGAATGATCACCATGCATAAACATTATCCTGTTGCTCAATTATTACAAGTCTCTTTCCAGGATATTATCAGCATGCCTACAACTAAAATAGGACAATCTGCGCAGAGCCCCAGTACTCCAAAACATACTCCGCCTGCATCATGGTGGGAAGAACTTAACGTGGGAGACAACTCTACGCCCAAAAACCAAATTGAAGGAGTTTTGAACATTGTGAAGAAAATTCACCAAGCCTTCAGTAAGCACTCTACGGATTATGGGGAAGTCCGCGGGATCCAACACACTATCCCTACCGGTTCTCACCCCCCCAATAAAAGAAAGGTACCATCCTATACCACCAACAATGTACCAATTATGTGAAACAAATGATCCGGGAGATGAAGGATTCCAATATTATCCAAGACAGCCATAGTCCATGGGCTGCACCCTTAGTTCTTGTCCGGAAAAAGGATGGCAACATCAGATTCTGTGTGGACTACAGAAAACTTAATCAAATCACCCACAAGGATGCCTATCCTTTACCCAGAATTGAAGAATCCCTGACAGCATTGGGATCATCAGCCTATTTCTCCACTTTTGATTTGACCAGTGGATACTGGCAAGTACCCATGGCTCCTGAAGACCGAGAGAAAACAGCTTTTACCACCCCCATGGGCCTATTTGAATTTAATTTCATGCCCTTTGGACTTTGTAATGCACCAGGAACATTTCAAAGACTAATGGAACGCTGTTTAGGCCATAGAAACTTTGAGACTGTCCTACTCTACCTGGACGATGTCATTATTTATTCCAAATCCTACGAAGACCACTTGAAACATCTTGCAGAAGTCTTCCAAGTCCTCATTAAACATGGACTCAAGATCAAACCATCTAAGTGCTACCTGCTGAAGCCAGAAGTCAAGTACCTGGGACAGGTTGTCAGTGGAGAAGGTGTTAAACCAGATCCTGAAAAGTTAGCTGCAGTCTGGAATTGGCCTACTCCGACTACAGTAAAAGAGGTGAGAAGTTTCCTTAGTTTTGCAGGATACTACAGACGCTTCATCCCTCACTTCGCACAGATTGCTGAGCCAATTCAGGAACTCCTAAGGGGACACCCAAAGAAGTACCAGAAGACGCAGATACCTGTGGAATGGAATGAAGACAGGGAAATTGCCTTCCAGCTCTTGAAAAAGAAGCTGACTGAACCACCTGTTTTGGGATATCCAGATTACCAACAGCCCTTCCATCTCTACACTGATGCCAGCCAGAAAGGCCTGGGAGCTGTCCTGTCCCAAGTGCAAGAAGGTAAAGAGAGAGTAATTGCTTATTCTAGCAGATCCCTGAAAGGAGCTGAAAGGAATGACCAGAACTACAGCTCTTTCAAGTTAGAGTTCCTCGCACTTGTGCGGGCTGTCACCGAAAAATTTAAAGATTACCTTGCAGCAACTCCCTTCATAGTTTTCACGGATAACAACCCACTTGCGCATCTCAATACAGCCAAGGTAGGTGCCTTAGAACAAAGATGGGCCTCACGCCTTGCTAACTACAACTTCACTGTAAAATACAGAACGGGCAAATCCAACGAGAATGCAGATGCCTTATCTCACCTGCCTACCAAAGAAGCTCCTACTACACACGTACATGACTGGGAAGAAATGGAGATGCCTAATTTCTACAAAAATTTCGCCCAACAAGACATCCTCTCCATCAAAAACAAAAGAGTCCTAAATCCCCATCTACAGAACAATCCAGAATCCCAAATTGAAAAGGAGAGATGGATCAAACTTCAATCAGAAAGTAGAGTAATCGGAGAACTACATGACTTCCTCACCAGTGGAAGAACACCTGAGAGAATCCGTAGAAGAAACGCAGATCCAGAACTGTTGAAGCTGTGGAGACACCGAAAACAACTCTTTCTGCAGAAGGGCCTACTATTGAGAAGAAGCCTGGATCCAGTTATCTATGACAGAATATACCAAATCTTAATCCCCCGTCGGGATGCAAGCATCATTCTTGAGATGTACCATGACAAATCAGGACACTTTGGCGTGCAGAAGACAGCAGCTACCGTCCGTAGACGATTCTATTGGATTGGAATGCGAGAAGACATTGAGAAGTGGTGTAGAGAGTGTTCCGCCTATGCTATTGGACGAGGTGAAAAGCATGACCAAAAAGCACCTTTACATTCTATTGTGAGCCAAAAACCATTGGAGATCGTTGCAATTGACCATGTGAAGCTGGAACCAAGTCCGCAGATTACACATACGCTATGACCATCATTGATCACTATACCAAATTCGTTGTAGCCGTGCTTGTTAAGGACTTGACCGCTAAAACAACTGCAGATGCCTTCTGGAAACATTTCCTGTTACCATACGAATGTCCAGAGAAAATCCTTACAGATCAAGGATCTGCCTTTGAGTCGCAACTCTTCAAAGAACTGTGTTCACTTCACAATTGCCAGAAAATCAGAACAACAGCTTACCATCCCCAAGGTAATGGACTTTGTGAAAAAATTAACCAGACCCTAATAGAAATGCTTAGAGCTGTGCCAGCTGCTACCAGGAATGATTGGCGTACTCTTCTACCTCAATTGATGTATACCTATAATACCATTCACTGTTCCACGGGGTATACACCTTACTATCTCATGTTTGGACGACAAGGTAAACTACCTGCTGACCATACTTTGGACGTACAAGTGCCAGATGCCATCAATCCCTTGCCAAAAACTGATTGGGTGAGCGAACACCAAAGACGTCTAGCTGATGCACAAGAAATTGTTCACCAACGCATGGAACATGCTCACAAAAAACAACAAAAAGATTATGATCAATCTGCCAAAGCAGAGCCTCTTAAAATTGGTGATTATGTGTGGTTAAAGAACAACCATCGCACCAGCAAGTTGGATAGTAAGTGGGAAAGAGATCCCTA